>NC_085868.1:53422472-53547472 GCF_034702125.1 Engraulis encrasicolus | reverse complement strand
AATATCAAATCACTGCCCTGCATGTAAAACAGTGGCACACAGACACGCGACTACGTGTCTGCGCATGTTACTGTGTATATGAGCATGTTTGGCAGTATACGTATGTGTCTGTTTTGTGTGATTACAGCCTACTGGATACAGCTGCCTGTGTGTGTGTGTGTCTGTTTGTGTGAATGTGTGTGTGTGTTTGGCCGTGCATATTTCTGTGTGGGTGTGTGCGTGCCCCGTGTGTCTGTGTGTGTGTGCGTGTCTGTGTGTGTGGTCATTTATCACTGTAGTGGTGTGCTGGGGTGTGATGGCCATAGACATTAATACAGTGGCCATTAATGTTGCCTCGTCCCATTCACATGATGGAACTGCACACGACACATTAGTCATATGCAGCGCACGCACACACACACACACACACACACACACACACACACACACACACACACACACACACACACACACACACACACACACACACACACACACACACAGTCTGCAGTCTCTATCTCACACACACACAGTCTGCAGAGTCTCTATATCTCTCACACACACACACACACACACAGCCTGCAGAGTCTCTATCACACACACACACACACACACACACACACACACACACACACACACACACACACACACACACACACATAATCTGCAGAGTCTCTACCACACACGCACAGCCTGCAGAGTCTCTACACACACACACACACACACACACACACACAGACACACACACACACACACACACACACACACACACACACACACAAACAGAGTGCAACATTCCTCATGGGCATCAGCTACTTGTCCAGTCATCCATCAGACTACTCATCCTCCCTTTTTCATTTCCTACCTTCCTCCCAATTTTTCTCTCTATCTCCCTTTCTTTCTCTCTATCCCTCTCTCTTTGGCACCTCCAAGCTTTGGGCTCCTTCCCACCCCTCTATCTCCCTTTCTTTCTCTCAGCCTTTCTATCCCCCCCATCTTTGACACATCATCCTCCCTTTTATGTCCTCTCTCCCTTTCCCTCTTTTTTCTCTATCTATCGCCTTTTCTTTCTCTCAGCTTCTCTATCCCTCTCTCTGACACACCAAAGCTTTGGCTCCCCACCCCTCACTCACTCACTTTCTCTATTTCATCTTCTATCCTTTCTGTCATAACAGCCTCTCTATCTCTCTCTGTGTTTCACTCATTTTCTCTCTCACCCCTCTCTCTAATCTCCTCTCCTTTCTCAGACCGTCTATCCCTCTGTGTCTGTTTTTTACTCTTCATCTCTCGTCTCCTCTCCCGTCTCTGTCATCCTTGCTCTCTCTCCTTGTTTCACTCACTTTCTGTCTTTCATTTCCTCTCCTTCCTCTGTGATCTCATCCTGTATATCCCCCCTCTCTCTCCCTCTCTGTTTCCATCCTCTTTTTCTCTCTCCATCACTCACTCATCTCCTCTCCTTACGCTGTCATCTCAGCCTGTCGATAGGCTCGTTCGTGACGAAGCAGTGTTTTGCTAAGCAGCGAGCATTCTAACCAGAATGCATCAAACTGGCAAAGTGCACATGCTCACTGCCTAGCAAAAGCAGTACTGCTTCGTCACTAACTAGTCTTTTGTCTTTGGCATCTCCAAAATGCTCACTCTCATCACCTGTGTGTGTGTTAAGTGATTTTCTCTCTGTGTTTCACTTGTTTTTTTTCTCACTCTAACTTTCTCTCAGCCTCTCTATCGCTCTGTCTGAATACCTGTTGCTAGGTGACCACCTGCTCATCACCCCAAGGCAGGGTGTCTGCAGCTTTTAACAAGTGAAATTTTAGACTTTTTTAGACCTTTTTTAGACCATCATGGGCAAAATTTTAGACCTTCGCGGAGTAATAAAAAATGAAATAAAGCCAGATTGTGGTCAATTGATACGCGCGCGCGCGCACACACACACACACAAAAGCACACGCACACACGCACACACACAGAAGCCGACAGGGGAGGGGACAGTTGACCCGGCCCCAGAGAAAGAGGCCCCTCAGAATTGGGACCCAATTGTATTGTATTTATTGAGAGGGGGGCCCTTTCAGATGATTTAGCCCCGGGCCCGGTAAAAGCTGTCAGTGGCCCTGCACACACTACACACACACACACACACACACACTAGTGCATATTATAAGCATAAAGAGATCTGATCATAAATGACCAGTGAGAAGGTGCAATGCTCGCTTTCACAATTTCAAGTTATCAAAGCCAGCATTTGTGAACAGCCTGTCTTTACATTGCACTGACTGAGGTTTTTAAATCAATATGTGATTGCCATGTGTGCAAGCCTATATCAAGAGGACCTAACCAAGATAGAAGAACAGAACATGAGCTAACACCACTACTGCCATAAAATGACGTTTATTTGTTTCATCTATTGGAGGTGTCCAAGAGAACGTCTTGTGGCAGTTAATACTAATAACAAAATAGTTCGAAATTTTGACCAACTCAGCCCATGCCACTCAATCCAAAGATTCATGCTTTATTCGTTTTAGGGGGGTTGTACCAGAGGTCTCACGCAAGCGAGAGTGTAACTTGCATGACAGCTCAAGAGCGCGACGCGAGAAAGATTCTGCCACGGCGCGAGAGTCGGTAATGCGCAGCTGGCTACGGTATTCAAAATCTAGGGCTCTTTTGATGTAGACGTAGTTTAAGCGTAACATATTTTCAAGCAGCATAACGTGAAGCTAAATGGTGATCAATTCATAAGCAGCAGACAAAGAAAACGCAAAACAATTAAATCATCCATCAACATAGCATATCTTATCCATTTTGTTAAATGAATTGCACAATATGTTTCATGTGCTTTGACTCCTGAGGTCTTTCAAACATTGACGGACTGACTTTGAGCTAATGAGAAGTGCATGTGACAGCACACACGAAACGTTTGTGCGTGGACATGACCGTAACAGCTCAAATGCCCACCAGTTTGCAAATTGCTACCACATAACCAGCACAAAATACCAAGGCATCAAACAGAATAGGACTACAACAAAGGCACTTCCATGGGAATTCGACTGTTAAATCACTCATAATTTCAGATTAGCCACACACACACTGTCGCTACTCTCTTTCGCTCGCACAGACACAATCAAGCTTCGCCAACGTTGAGGCTAACAACTACGCTAAACTGCTAAGCCACAGCCAACACCTGACTATTCCATCACCACTGCAAGGACTAAAAATCACTTCTTACCTGCAACTATTCACACTGGTGCTGACATATTCCCTTGGCTTGCACTGTCACATTTGTCTTCTGTTTTTAATCGACATCCTTCCAAATAGAAATCCGTTCTTTTTCACTGAGGTGGTGACTGACTTCCCTCATTAGTTAACTTCTTCCAGGTGTTTAAGACAGTCAAGAAGCCTAGTTATCTAATGTATGGCCAACGCAACGCCAATATCGCTTTTACAACGTCTAGATATAAACAATGTCTAGATATAACACCACTAACGTGGGCTTTCTAGTCAGACTGTGCGGTGAAAGGGGAGGAGGAGCTACAGTACATTTCCGTATAACATCTGTAGTTTTATTATTGTACGTTACAAACAGCAACATTTCATGTAGAACTACACAGACCATAACTGCCACAATACCAGAAAAAGTGGCGTGGAAAAGGACGTAAAAACAAAGCGAAAACAGAACAAATAAACATTAGTCCTTTGTCGATATCTTGCATTGAAACGTAGGTCTTAAATTACTCACACCCAATTTTAGACTCGAGTGCAAAAAATCCCTATATTTGAGACTTTTTTAGGCCTAAAATGGATAATGTGTAATTTTAGACTTTTTTAGACTTTTTTAGACTCCGCGGACACCCTGCCAAGGTTTTTTTTTGGAGGGACAAGGGGTACGCCGCCCTGCCACCAGACCGCCTTCCTTCTCAAAGGACCCATCAATAAATATGTACCCAATTTCATTATATACCACATTATTATTATATTATATTATATTATATTATATTATATTATATTATATTATATTATATTATATTATATGTGGCACATATTTTATATCAATAACATGTTAATTAAAAAATAAATTGTAAATAAAATAAATATTTTGCAAAAACCAAATCAGCTTTTCAGCCTTGTCTTCATCTTCCTGCATAGTTAATTTACTTGTTGTCATGAGACGCAAGTGAAGCTCACTGAGCGAGCTCTAAGCTCTATTTGTACAGGGAAGTCACGGTGTTCCGTACAGCGCCACCTCGCAGAATGGCGTTTCCGAAATCAAAACAATGCCATTTGGTGTGATGACAACCATTACACTTAATGAATGGCTCATGTGAAAGAGGAGGTTGTTGTCTTAAAAATAATGCCACATCGACTTACTGTGAAATATTGTTCTTAATTCATGGGTTGATTATTTGCGTCAAGTGCCGGTTAGCCATGAGCGGCTAGCCTCCGTCGGCCTGAACAATTAAGTAACCGTATTCCGTACACCTGGTTTACCTTAAAATGGCACATTATCAATGATTTTCATGCAATTACAACGTTGGTGTGTTTGTTTGTTGTCAAACTATCCCCTCAAAACAGAGTTTGAATAACTACAACACGGTAAAGATAACTTTGAAGGCAGCATGCATGCTAGCCGGAAGTAGCTTGTTGCAACCTTATTGCAACAAGCTACATTGCAGCCAAGAACGGCACTTCCATACGCGGTTGCGATGTTATTTTTGACGTGTTATATTCACTTTAACTCTTCATGGAAGGGATAACAATTAGTTTAGCACTTCTCAAACACATATACATTAGATCGTGCATGAAAACCATTGGTAATGCACCGTTTTAATGTAATTAAGTTGTACGGAGTACTGTTACTTATTTGGTCAGATGTGTCCGGACTACTGTTACATTTTTTATTCAAATCAATCAACCCATACATTAACCACCGCAATTCTAGTTGATCTTATTTTGAAGACGACAACCTCCTCTTTCAAATGAGCTATACAATAGGTGTGATGGTTGTCATCACACTGAAAAGTTTGTTTTAATTGCGAAAACCAGAGCCATCTAATATCAGAGTTACGCCACTCCCATAGACCTCTATGGACCAATCTTTCCACAGCAATGGCGGCTCTCATGGAGCCTCACGGAGAGTTAACATGGAAATCCCCATTGACTTTAGTTCTATTAGAAGTTACTTAGTTCCAGGAGGTGGCGGTATAACACAGAAAATGTGGTAAAGGTCATGTAATTTGTTTGTACTTAGTCTTTGTTTGGTATGTGATGGTTCTGTGTTAGTTTCCAACGAACAGAAGTTTACTGTTAAGAAACATTTTAATCTACGCGAATCACATCACCAACCGACTTCCTGGTCCCCGGTTTGCGCAACTCTGTTATTAGATGGCTCTGGTGAAAACGGCATTCTGCGACGAGGCGCCGTACAAAACACTGTGACTTCCCTGTATGTCTCTCTGTCTCTCTCCAATCTTGCTCTCTGTCATTCTCTCTCTGCCTCCCTGCCTTGTGCTCGCTCTCTCTCTCTCCCTCTGTGTCTGTCTGCCTGGTTCTCTCTCTATGAGTGCATCTTAATATGCCACCTTGCCTCCTCCACTTGCGCTTGTCTCCTCGCCCCGCCTCCGTGGAGAAAACGATAAAGTTTCCCAGCTGTCAGCCTAGCCACAACAACTTTTGAGGGACTGTTTTTCATTCACCATCCCAATTGCAAACGAGAAAAAGACTCTACAATTGAGCTTTTGCAAGATATTGAAATATAATGCTGTTGTCAGTGATATCATCATGACGAGAAGCGAGTGGAGGAGGCAAGTGGAGGAGGCAAGGTCCCATACTAAGATGCACTCTTTCTCTCTCTCGCTGTGTCTGCCTACCTGCCTGGTCTATATGTCACTCTCTGGCTACCTGTCTGTGTCTGTTGATCTGTGTCTGTCTATCTATGGGTCTGTGTGTGCCGGTCTCTCTTCTCTGCTCCGCTTAACGGTGCCTTAATTACTTTCTATTACTTGCCACTCTACTCTCTGTTATGTCTCTACTCTGTGTGATTGTGCCCACCTGTCTCTAGTCACTGTCTCTCGTTAACCTCCCAGCTGTATCCCATCTCCCTCTTGATTTCTCTGAGTATATCTAGTCCTGTCTTTGTCGGATTGTCTGCAAACCTTGCGTGTTGGTGTACGCTTCTGTCCCCCTGAACCCCTGTCTGTAATCCTAACCTGGATCCCGTTCCCATACCTGTTTTGTTCGTGCTCTGCCTTTGTACCCAGACCTGAACCCTAGCCCGAGCCTGATCTGTCTGACTTTCCGATCTTGACCTGAACCCGTCTGACACTCTCTGTTCTCCAGCACCCAGTCATTCTGATCTGCCTTCTGCCTAGCAACAACTAATTCTGATTTAGCCATGAACTTTATTGCTGTCCTGCCTGATCCTTTCTGTTGTCCCCAGTGTTGCCAGTTTTGCCGTTTTGAAGTCAATGCAAAAATTGGGCAGAATTTAGCTCATTTTGTCATTTTTTTGAGAACCTTTAGGGTGGGATTTGATCGGACACATCTGGCAACACTGATTGTCCCCCCGGACTTCAGGCGTGTCGGCGAGAGCTTGGACGTCCCACTCTCTTCTCCAATACACAGTAATGCCACGGGGGGGAGGGTTGCCAGATAAGGCTGATTTCCAGCCGAAAAAAAAATCTCAAAACCCGCCTAGAAGCACAAAATCCCACCCAATACTATTGATTTCTATGGCAAAATTCGGTGGGTTTAAGCAGCCCAATTGGGCGGGAACCAGCCCAATCTGGCAACACTGGACATACGCACTCACGCACGCACGCACACACACACACACAGGTGCCATTTCCACGTAGCTGGATATTTTTATATGTGGATATTTTTATCTCCTGCTTGTATTGGTTTTGCATTGGTTTTGGCCTTCCGTTTCCACGTAGCAGATATTTAAAAATCCAGGTGCAGGAGAAAAAAAATATCCTGTTTAGGGGTCTGAAACGCATTTGTTACAATGGAGGATTTTTTTTATCCACATGTTGCGTTTCCACGTAGCAGGAGAAAAAAATACCCTGCCAAAAATATCCTGCTATGTGGAAACAGCACCTCATTCTTCCAACTCCCTTTTCCCTATTTATCAATTAACTCCCTTTAATGTGACACACTTGGGTCCTCGTCTGACTGAACCGTGACACCGGGAACATTTTGAAAATACACAGTAAGGACGCAGATGGTAGAAAAATGTAGCAGAGTGGTGTTACAAAGATTTCCAACTTTGTGTTACTCAGGTTAAAAAGGTGACTACGTCAGCCTCGTTGTGGGTGACACAACCCAAGTGTTGTGTACACAACAATTTCCCTGGATGATGGACGAGGACATGGCTGTTACCACATACAATTCTTTTTATTTTCTTCTTTTAGAACTCTGTTTTAAAAGTGCATGTAGTTCACGGGAGTTCAGTTCACATCAGATAGGCCTACAGGATTTTTCCCCCCTGTGGAATACACACACACTGAACTAAACGAAAAGTAATCAAAATAAATAAATCGTGTTTTAAAATCGGCCACAGGACACAATAAGTTCACAGTGAAGAGATGTTCACAAAATTGTTCATTAATTGGAGAAGTATGTCATCAGGGCGGGAGGGGTCAGGATAGGCAGATAATGTTTTTGTCATGGCTTGAAGTCCACTGTGGGTGTCGATGTTTGTGTACAGGCTGTCTACATCTATGGTGAATAGGTGGGTGTTGTGTGGAACTGCCATGGGTCTGATTTTTTGTATGAAATCATATGTGTCTTTAATGTTTAATAGCTGGGATGGCGCGTATAGAGTGAGTTAATGTGGTTGTCTATGTCAATGGAAATGTTGTATGTGGTGCTGGAACAGTCTGAGACTATGGGTCTGCCGGGAGGAACCTCAAAGGGAACAGTCCATGTTTCTGCTGATTTATGGATCTTGGGGAGAAGGTAAAATTGTCTGGTGCGTGAGTGGTTTGGTCCGATCAAAAAGTCCTGCTGTTTGCGTGTTATGTAATGTAGCTCGTATAATGTGTATACTAAGTCCCTGATTATTTGTTGGGTGGTGGGTTGTAGTGATGTAGGTATCTGTTTGTAATATGTGGTGTTATTAAGTTGCCTGTTGGCTTCCAAAATGTAAGAGTGAGTGTCCATGATCACAATTTTCGAGCCTGAATTGAAAGAAAAACATTGATTTTAAAAAATCGTATTGATGAAACACAGTAGATTAACAGGAACTTTAGTGTCTCAGCACCACAGGAACAGCAACATGTCTGTAAACTCCACAGACACAGTGCGTGTCTTACAATATGCGACCTTGCCTCCTCCACTTGTGCTTGTCTCCTCGTCCCGCCTCCTGGCCCCTCCTCCGTAAAGAAAACAAAGTTTCCCAGCTGTCAACCTACTCAGGCCTGCCAACAAGCACTGGCAGGCCGTGCAGAAACTCTTAATTGAGTCACCCTTTATAAAGGTGGCC
This sequence comes from Engraulis encrasicolus, assembly GCF_034702125.1. Taxonomy (NCBI): domain Eukaryota; kingdom Metazoa; phylum Chordata; class Actinopteri; order Clupeiformes; family Engraulidae; genus Engraulis; species Engraulis encrasicolus. The sequence goes on along the minus strand of NC_085868.1, from coordinate 53,539,020 downwards.
CGGAGCTGGCGGTACTCTTCCGGGTCCACGCCGGCCAGCTCGGCAATGGGGGCCTGGTTTTTTTATAGAGTTTCGGTCAACGTGGTCTTAACACCAACACAACAAACTAACCGCCCCACCTCTTTATTTAAAATCTATTAAGTCTCCCCTCTCTTTCAGGTGCTTGATCCTTTGAGGGAACTCAGGCCTGCCAACAAGCAGGCGCTTGCAGGCCGAGTAGAAATTCTTCAGGGAGTCGCCCTTTTTAATGGTGGCCCGGAGCTGGTGGTACTCTTCCGGGTCCACGGCGGCAAGCTCGGCAATGGGGGCCTGGTTTTTTATAGAGTTTCGGTCAACATGGTTCGCTTTGAACCCAGCGTTTTTACTTCCCCCTTCTTTGGTGGTGAAAATGTAAGCCTATTTGCCTGTCTCATAGTAGGAGACAGAGGATCAGGCTGTGATTGATTTGGAAGGGGCCTGAAGAGAAGTCCTGCTGAGGCAAAGTGTTGATTAAATGCATCAACCATTTCTTTTTTGTCAATAATATACCTAGAGTCTAAACAAATTTGTTTGGGTAATGCAGATGCATTTGCTCTTTGGCGGAGGCCAGGACCCTCATATATCTGGTTACCGACTCCTCCAGCAGGGTCACTGAAAGAGATTAAAAAAATGAAACTATTACTTGCAGGGCCATGCAGTGTTTACCTTCACGTTATAGGTCCTAAAAGGGATCCCAGCAGAGTCTGAGAACCAGCGTGCCAGAGTAACATCACATGGTCAAACCTAATATGTAATATCTTGTACTTGTACAGTCAATATGTGGACAGAGACATTGCTTTAACATTCAGCTGCATATGGATTTTCAAAACCTAAATGCAAAGGCTTAGAGAAATAGAAAAAAAACAGGACAACAATACATACCTCCACATCAGTGTTGCCAAGTCCGCTTATTATAAGCGACCTTGGGCTTCTTTTTTTGAGCAGTCGCTTTGAAATTTGTAGTCGCGGGTTGCGTTTTTTTGGGCTTGTTCTTTTCAGGGTTTGGCTTGCTGTTTTCTCCTGCTCTGCCTGTTATTTGAATGTGTTTCTCAATGGCAACTCGTTTTTTCTCACTCATCCTTACAAGTGACCCTACTACAGCATTGTTAACTGCCACTTTCTGTGGTCACTTGAGGGGATTTTAGCTGCCACGCAGACCCCTGCAAAGAGCAAGGTCTTCCCTGACTAGGCACGCGACCGACGACCCACCCCTTCGGTTGCTTATTTTGGGCTTGTTTTCACTACGCCCGTCAGTCGCTTCTTTTGGGCTTGTTTTCAGGACGTCAGTCGCTTATTTGTCGTAGAAAATCTGGCAACACTGCTCCACATTCAGTGATTCTTTCCATGTTGAGTGGGAGCCCTGTCCATTGTTGCCAGATGTGTCTGACCAAATCCCGCCCCAAAGGTTCTCAAAAACTGCCAAAATCTGCTAAATTCCGCCCAAATTCAACAAATTACATTGACTTCTATGGGCCCAAAACGGCTTTAAAAAACGCCAAATGGCCAATTTCCCTCGTTGTTGCCGCACGCTCATCCCAAGTAGCTCAATTGGGCGAGCACCCGCACAATCTGGCAACACTGGCCCTGTCCATTGAAATCAATATCCGAAGACCTGTTGTGTATTATATTATATTCCTTATATATATATATATTTTTACAGACGATTCATTCCAGAATTCAATTACAAGCAGTAACCTCTGTGTAAAACTAATGTTAGTAATTGTTTTTCGATTCCTATATGCATTTTCAAAGCAACTTTTGAACCTGTACCTAAAATATCAACCCCCTTACCTCTATACATAGGGTTAGCCAAATACCTTCTGCCAGCCTGGCTCTTAGGAAGTCACGCTCCTTGGTCAGGCTGGAGATTTGTTCTTCTTGGGATTTCACCCATTTTCGTAACACCTCCACCGCCAACCGCTCCTTCTCCAGAGCCCACAATCATGATTTAAATATTTGAATTCTATACAATCAGGAGCCAAATACCTTCTGCCAGCCTGGCTCTTGGCTCTTAAATAATTTCGCTCCGCAGTCAGGCTGGCAATCAAGTCTTCTTGGGACCTAACCCGTTTACGCAACACCTCTGCCGCCAACCTCTCCTTCTCAAGAGCCACATGGAGAGTGGGTGCTGCTTCTGAAATGGACATTATTAGAGACTGTCACTGTACTACATTCAAATTGCAGATGACTTTCATACTGTTGCTAATCACAATAACTTCTCAGACACAAAAGAAAGAGATGGACAGACTATATCATAACGTACTTCCAAATCCCATGCTAAATACTATAGTGTGTTAGAAATACAAACAGAAAGTACACAAAAGCAAATGAAGCGTACGTATATACTGTACTAAAATTACAACAACAGAGTTGTGTCATCACAACAAATTGTTTGCACATGGTGACAGTGTGTTACACAAATACTATGACCACTAGACTGATGGCAACAGAGAAATATTGCAGGGAAAAGAAAACGAACAAACAACAACGTAGCATCAGAATATGGGAGGTGAGGGCTAGGGTTTAAAAAAAAAATAGTCCGAAGTGGGTCCCTACACAAACACGTGTGTGTGCGCGTGTGTATTATCGGGGCACAAAGAATAAAACAATTCAGCTGGTTCAGATCTTCGCAGCCATCTCCTGTACTGTAGGAACCTAGGGCATATTAAGTTCTTCCTCCCACATAACCTCCATTCATTAGTGGCAATAACCGGCACTTGTAGCACACCGCTGATCCCCATTGCACTGTTAGCTTCGCTGGTGTGTTTACATTGGTTAAGGTCCGCCTCTTACCTGGCCCCGTGTGTCACAGCCAACCCTGCCACTCAATTCAGCCGCCCGGGCGACACGTGCATTAGACAATATAACAGTAAACAACAAAAGTACAAACTAGCCGCGCCATTAGCCGCTTGCCGCGCTTTATCACAACAAAGTTATCACGCTCAGAGCGCCATTTTAACCGAGCGGCAAAGAAAGTTATGATTCGAGCTCGCGCTTCTGGAGTCAGTGGCATGTTCTGTCTGTCCGGTAAAAGCTTGGCCACGACAGACCAGGCCAGAGAATGTACTTTAATGCTAACGTATCTTCTGGAATCTTCGATGCTACAAACACACACACACACTCACATTCAATTGTAACACACAGACGGCATGCATAACTTCACACAGTCTCCCTCTTTACACACACTATACACAGGCGGAGGGTAATTCACTGGATGGCCTCTTTGTAAAATTGTTGGGGAATTAGATTATACAACCATACACATCAGCTTGCTTACACACACACATACACCCACGCACACACACACACACACACTATACAGCCATGCACATCAGCTTGCTTACACACACACACATACAACCATACACATCATTTGTTTTTGCGCTTCCATCTGCACACACACACCTGCACATACACACACAGACACAGATCTGTGTGGGCCAAAAGCAGCCATATGTGCACTTGTGTCATTTATTGACAATATACAATCTGTTGCCAATCTGTTAAATGATAATGTGATAGGATAAACTGGTCCGGCAGATGTTATCCCTTAGCCAATCAGAGTACAAGGTCCCTGTCACAGATGTTATCCCTAGGCCAGGCAGGCTGTTACCAGGGCTACAGGGTGACTGTCACAGGCTTTGTAAGAGAGTATGAAAGCATGAAAGCCCACCTGGGACACTCCCATTGTCATTGTGGCACAACACTCCACAACACACCGTACATATCAGGCTGAACACTGGCTACAATAATAGCCTACATATCAAGCCTTTTACGTAAGGGTTAACATTCGGCGAGAAGGTCGCTACCGTGGAATAGCAGCACGACAGAGAGAATCTTAGACCCCGACGCGGAGCGGAGGGGTCTTGTTCTCTCTGAAGTGCTGCTATTCCACAAAGCGACCGACTTGCCGAAAGTTAACCCGCTTATTATATGGATATACTTAAATGATTCACACACTGGCTACGGTAGTGTATTTCAGGTCTGTTACACATATCTGAACACTTGCTACAATGATACAGTACATATCAAGCTTATCATATACACATGATCTGAAAACTGGCTACAAAAACACACATCGAGCTTTTACAAGCCCACATGTGAAACTCCCATTGGCATTGTGGCACAACACTCCACAGCGCACACTGCACACATCGCATTCAAATTGCATTTATGCCTCACCGGTGCAAGGGGCATACTCTACTATACTATTATACTATTACAGTATACTACAACACATCCTGACCTCTGCTATAGGTACTGTAGTCGAGACAGAGCATATTTAGTCTAGCCACGTAAAAAAAGCTGATGTCTATGTTTGTATTTTAAATTGAAATGTGAGCCACTTATCTTTTCTTCTTAAAAAAAGGTGATTGCCTGCCTTTTTATTCCATCAAAAGTAGGCGTATTGAATAAGTTAGACTACTTCACATTTTAGCATTCATTTTCTACACAACCTATCCAGCTTGGCTTATGGCAGATAACTTCAGGGCTTCATTGAATAGATGCTGTTTCTTTAACTTTCAAACTTCCTCTGAAGTTCAGCAGAAGTTCAACATAAAGTGATGTTGACTCAGTACATGTCTATATTTCTCCATTATCAAACCTTGACAAGTTCAGTGAAAAAGCAGTCAGACCATTTTCAGTGAGGAAAGCATTTAGACCATTTATTTACAACCTGTCCAGCTTGCTTTTGGCAGGTTACATAAGGGCTTCATTGAATACATATAAATAAAATAACATTTCCTTTGAAATCCAACATAAACTGATGATATCAATAGCTTCCTTCATTATCAAACGTAGACAAGTTCAGGGAGAAAAGTGTTCAGACTTGCCATTTTATTTTGTCGTAGAACCCAGACACTGAAGTCATGCCCTCTCGGTGTCTTGTAACTCTGTGTGTGCGTGCGTGCGTGCGTGTGTGATTGCGTGGGCGTGTGCGTGTCTGTGTGTGTGTACTGAAGGGGAGAAGAGGTGGAGTTAAGGCCATAACAGGGAGTAGGTGAGAGGATGGGGAGAGGGGGGGGGGGGGGCTGTGGCGCGGCGCACTAAGCCCCCCTTGTATGCCCACGGGTACCCTGGTTCGAGTCCGGCGCGGGTCAGTTCCCAGCCCTACCCCATCTCTCTCCACACTCACTTCCTGCCGATCTTCACTGTCCTATCTCCAATAAAGGCAAAAAGCCCATAAAAAATATCTTTTGAAAAAAAAAATGACTTTAAAAAAATAGGATAAGATGAATAAAGGATAAATATGGGACAGAAAGAGAGGACGGAAGTGAAGGAGAGGAATTAAAGGGTACAGATGGAAAATAGGAGATGTGGATGAGAGGAGAGGAGGATGAGAAAAGAAAAACTTTAAAGAGGAAGAGAGGATGAAGAAGGCAGAAGAACGGAAGGTGACAGAAGTAGAATGCTGAGCAGGGGGGTGTCGCCGCGGTGACGGGTGTTTACGGATCACCTTGAGCCCTGTCGTCATGACAGCATGTTGTGATTGACAGGTGCAATGAGGTGAGGTTTCATCTATAATTACTCTACAGAGAGCTCTGGAAGCCGCCAGGAAATTAGTTGGGATGGTGTGTGTGTGTGATGGTGTGTATGTGTGTGTCTGTCTGTCTGTGTGTGTGATGGTGTGTGTATTTTGTGTGTCTGTGTCTCTTTGCGTGTGTGTGTGTGCGTCTGTGTGTGTGTGTGTGTGTGCAGAGGCAGACTTTCCATTAGGAAAACCGAGGCAACTGCCACGGGCCCCGACCAAATCTTCCCTCCATAGGGGCCCCAACCGCCACACCAGTCGTGGTGAACACACAAAAAAGTAAATTTGGATCTTAATTTGTCACTTAAGCCTATGTGAAGTAATTAAAGATATACCTATATGAGAGTAAGTAAGTAGGAGTAATTTATTTGTCACATACAACCGTAACCTTGTGGCTAGCTTGCAGTGAAATGACAGTTCTGGTTAACTCCATAGTGCAGAAAGAGTAACAAACAAACAAACAGAGTATGGTAATTGTCCGGTCCATAGCTGAGAAGGTGGAATCCTGTGTGGAGGCGTAGATCAACGCAGTAACGACCGTAGACAGCCGCAGTCTCCTGGAGGGGGGAAGCGCTCTTCCAGGTTGGATGAGTTGCGCTCGCAGGGTGACAAAAACGGCATCCTCGCACTTGCCGTTCACCAAGATGTACAAAAGTCCCGCAAATATCCGCTGACCTGGGAAAGAAGTGCTGTCGGATCCATTTTTTGCTCCAACGAGTCCCCTCCGGAATGCGCATTTCGTCTCCATAGTAATTCCATTACCGCTATCAATTGAACTGGACACACAGTGAAATTAATCAAACTTCATCACGAATTGACGCTGTAAACAGCACTTAAAAGTGCTTTCCATACACGCGGTCATGAATGTAACAAAATTACAAAATAAATATGGTCAAATTCCATAAAAAATAAGTTAAAAGAGTTGCACGGGAGCAGGAGTTACCAGATAGGCAGCCGAACGACGCGGCGCCATGGCAACCTATATGAGACAAAACACTGAAATATCACCAAAACACAGACTTTTATGTCTAAATAATCACTTTTGAGGGACCCATTTTTATATTTCGCCTTGGGCCCCAAAATGGCTAGATTTGCCCTGTGTGGGTGTGTGCGTGTGTGTGTGTATGTGTTATCAGTGAGAGGCAGACAGAAGACGAGAGGAGGATGTGGGAATGAGACCAGACAAACAGAGAGGAGTGAGATGGAGGAGAAGAGAAGGGGTGAAAGAGAGAAGGATGTGAGAAGAGAAGAGGTAGAGAGGGAGAGTGAGAGGTGAGATGAGAGAGAGGGAAAGTTACAGAACTAGAGAGTTAGAGAACTAGAAAGTAAAGGTGGTGAAAGAGGGGGATGAGAGACGAGAAGATGTGAGAGAGAGGGAGATAGAAATAAAGAGGGGGAGAGGGGATATGGAGAGAAAGAAGGGACCATGAAGAGAGAGCAGGGAAGAGAGACACGTAGAAAGGAGTCGACCGAAGAGAGAGAGAGGGAACAGAATATAGGTTTGAAGAACAGTTGAGAGGGATGGAGGGGAGGTATGTGTGAGAGAGAGAGAGGACGGAGTTATGGATGACATTGTCACTAACAGGCTTCACATACAGAACAGGTGCAATCTGATCCACCCACATAGACTTTTTACCCAATCACACCAGAAGAAAACGTCATGCCATTTTAAACACACACACACACACACCAACCATATATGAACAATAAACCCTGCTCCCACCCCACCACCACCCCCTCAATCAGATCACCATTACCTTTTGCCACCCAAACCCCCCCACACACACACACATCGCCCCATATCAGTTCCAGTCATGTTTCCTGTCAGAGATGCTATCAGCGCTTGTTTGATGTGGGCTTTCTGTTTGTCTGCGATCGTGTCAGGGGCTCAGGGGTGCTAATAGGGGGGGGAAGGGGACAAAGGGGATAGTTTTCCTGGGCCCAGGAAGCGAGGGGCCCCAAATAGGGTTCTCATTACATTGTATCTATTGGGCTAGGGGGCCCTTTCAGATGACTTTGTCCTGGGCCTGGCCAAAGCTGTCAGAGACCGTGTAGCGTTTGATGTGAGCTTGGAGATGGTGACGCCATTGCTGACAGTCTGTGGTATCAGCTTCCGATCTGATGATCCTGGGTGACAGAGGGGAGACTTAGGAGGAGAGAAGTTGGGGACGTGTTAGAATGAGTGACAGACGTTGGGGAGAATGTAGGGATGAGTGTGTGTGTGTGTGGGCGTGGGCGTGAATGTTGAATGAAGATAAAGATCGAGAGAGAGAGCAAGATAGTGGGAGAGAGAAGATTGCAAAACAGAGAGAGAGCAAGATAGTGGGAGAGAGAAGATTGCAAAACAGAGAGGGAGAGAGAGAAGATTGCAAGACAGAGAGAGAGAGGTGGTGGGAGGGAGAGAGAGGTGGTGGGAGGGAGAGAGAGAAGATTACACGACAGAGAGATGGAGATATGACTATAGACAAGGGATGGAGATAAAGTGAAAGTGATAGTGACGGCCCGTACCCACACAGAGTAATTCCGCTCCGCTCTCATTGACTTTGAATGGGGGCGATATCGCGCTTGACAGCGCGGAGGGGAAGCGATATCGCAGCGGGACGCGGTTTGATATAGAAGAGATCTCTATATCATGCAAATTTGATGGTCCAATAACCAATCAGATGGGCGTATGGGTAGCAAGGGCGGGAGTTACAAAAAAATTTGAAAAACATGGCGGCGATTTCTGTGATTTCCAACATCACGTTTTTGCTTAATATAAAGACCCTAAATGCTTATAAATGTCACGACTACCACGGATTGATGTAAAAATGCACCACGAACTTATGTAACACAAATAGGTTACCCCACATTGCCATTTGATCACTCGATGTTTTGAGCTAACCGGGTAAGCTAACGTTAGCATTTTACCAGAACCAGGCAGCTACAAGCTTATATTAGACTACTTCTGTGCTTCTATAATGATATAACAGGACTTAAATGTTATCTAGGATCAAAATACAACCGTATTTAAGCCATGTACACACTGTGTTGTGATATTGAGTGAGTAATGTGTGCAAACGACCGTTCGCCGTTTGTTATCTCGCTCGGTCTACCCGGTGTCAGCTGCGAGACACATGCCGCGCCGCGAGGCTCGAAAGTCGGCTGAGCAGCGAGGTTAGCCCCGGGGAGAATCTACTGGGAGTATCTGTGACCACACCCCCAGCGCGATATTGCGCGTCGCGGATCCCGCCTGCAGTTTCCCCAGTCGGTACTAGGCGTGAGAGAGATAGACCGAGAGAGTCAGGCAGAGAGAGAGAGATGGGAAGTGTGTTTGTTTCTCCCCAGTTCAGAGTTGTGTCCCAGTTTTTGCTGAGTGAGTTATGAGGTGTGGGGGCCTCCATGGACTCTTAATAGGAGAGAGGGAGAGAGATGCAGATATAGAAAGAGAGAGAGAGAGAGACCAGAGAAAGGGCCTCTATGGATTTTTAATAGTGGAGAGAGCGTGAGATGGAGAAATGGAAATAGAGAGTGAGATAGAGAGATGGAAAGAGAGAGTGTGATAGAGAGATGGAACGAGGGAGTGAGACAGAGAGGTGGAAAGGGTCTTTGTGTGTGTGAGTTCCAGCTCAGCAGTCAGTGTTGGGAGTAACTCGTTACAAAAGTAACTAATTACTGTAATGCATTACCTTTTTGAGCAACGCAGTAATGTAACTGATTACAGGGGGAAAAAATCGGTAATATGTCCTCATTACGTAAGGGTTAACGTTCGGCGAGAAGGTTGCTACCGTGGAATAGCAGCACGACAGAGAGAATCTTTAGTTGTTCTCTCTGAAGTGCTGCTATTCCACAAAGCGACCGACTCGCCGAACATTAACCCGCTTATTATATGGATATACTTAAATGATTCACACAAGGCGGGGACATTTCTTTAGGCCTATTTAATGTTAAGTTCATTATAGTTTTTCATGTCAAAAGATTGTTGCTGCGCAAAACAAAACAGTGCCGTTGTGGAACACCGCTAGGCAACAGCTAGGTAGCCAGGACAGCAGGTGTTGTCTATCACAGCAGCTGATTAGAGTCTTGTTGAAAAGTCGCTTTAGCAGTGAAAAGTCTTGTTGCCATTGACAGCGGTCTGTTATAGACCAACCCGTCCGTTATCGAAAAATAACAGACGTGCGAACGTTGGGGAGCCCCACTGAAATGAACACATCACACCATATAATAAAATGCAAGTAACTTGCACATTACAACACGTTTTTTTCACCTAAATTTTGTGTGGGTATTTTGTTTTCTTTATACAATGTTCGCGGATCACCGCGAGATCAGCTATTTGATAGCCTACATTTGAAACACACTGCACTTGAAACCCAAACCGCTTTCCACGTCGAAAAACAGTAGCCAGCCTACAAACAATTTGAAGAGGTGCCATAGCACCACCAAATTAGTCAGGAAAGGAGGGGATGCATCCCATTCGCACGAGACAGGGACACGGCAGGGTAGGCTATCCGACGGGGGGGATGAGTATGTTGCACCCCCCTCACTTTTGTTCAACTAAACATCACTAAAATTGAAATAAATCAATTTGAAATAAAATATTATAGGCCTCTTGGCTCATTAATGCTTATTATATTTCATTGTAGCTTCAGCTGTACTTATCAAGCCTCACTATGGTCCTTGGCATTGTTCAACAACGTTTATGACAAAATCTGGCGCATATGGGGGGTTGGGGGTCGGACATTAAAAAAAAGAAATTGAAAAAAGAAAATGGAAATAATAAAAAAAATCAGACCGGTCATGACCAAACCTGACAACCAACCGGAACCAAACTTTTGTTTTTCTTAGTCCTTAGTGTATGTGGGTAAGACGCAATTCCTGAAAGTGTTGGTTTTCAGTCTGCAGGCTTCCAAAACGACTTGTGGATGGCAGGTGAAAGTCATGCCACCTCATAGATTTGCACTGTAGATTGCCAAATCCTTATTTCCAGTCATTTTGGCTAAAGTAACTAAAAGTAATGCAAAAGTAGTGTAATGTAGTGTATTTTTTTTTTTTAAGTAATGTTGTAATGTAAGGCATTACTTTTAAATGGCAGTAACATGTAATAAGTAGTGCATTACAGTTTTTGAGTAACTTTCCCAACAGTGTCAGCAGTGGCTCAGGGCCTTAGCGGGCCCCTAAAGCGGCGTACACACACAAAGCTAGCTTTTCGCTTGCTCGCCTACTCGCCACTCTTTCATGGAACGTTCACTGAAAGTTCCCGCGGCTTTAACTGCCAATGAACAGGCGAGAAGTACCGAACTCTGCATTCCAATTGGTTACTCGCTTACTCGAAGATAAAATATTTTTAACTCGGAATGCGCCCACATCGCATCGCTTGTACAGTGCTCGCCTGCGAGTCTCGCTGGAACACATCGACATTCTATTGACTTCATCCGCTGAGCGAGTGGGGGCCCCTAGGCCGCAGCCGTATCTAGTCTATGGGGGCTCCCTGGCTGGTTGAGGCCCCTAGGCTGCAGCCGTATCTAGCCTGTGGGGGCCCCTAGGCTGCAGCCATAGCTAGCCCGTGGGGGCCCCTAGGCTGCAGCCATAGCTAGCCCGTGGGGGGCCCTAGGCTGCAGCCATATCCAGCCCATGGGGACCCCTAGGCTGCAGCCATATCTACCCTGTGGGGCCCCTATGCTGCAGCCATATCTAGCCTGTAGGGGCCCTAGTCTGCAGCCATATCCAGCCCATGGGGACCCCTAGGCTGCAGCTACAGTCCCAGGAAAAAGTTTGTACACCCTTTGAAATTTCTTCAAAAGGTTCTCATAAACCGCCAACATGCGGTAAACTCCGCCCAAGTTCAACAAATTACATTGACTTCTATGGGCCCAAAACGACTTAAAAACCCACCAAATGACCAATTATTCCCGTTTTTGCCCGCCCAATCTGGCAACACTGAGCACATGTACATCTGCTTGTATGAGGCTACGGCAAGCGATATGGGACAAAGATATGGCAGGAACCGAATGTCAACATAAACCGAGATTATATAATCTTCGATATGGTCACCAAATGTTTTGGGACTCATTTAAGTTATGCCTACACTTTGGAATTAGATCAGAGTCTTGTTGTTACACAGGTATATTTGATTTACCTCAACTGTACCCTGTACTTAACTACTCAGTCTACCCTACAAGCAGATACAGGGGGCATGAGCATCCGGTGCGTATCACAGAAGCTACCACAACGGCTCCTTAGGGTATGCATTAGACCGTGGCTCGGGCCGGTTTTTTCTGTCCGAGCCCGGCCCTCAGCCGACAGAAAAGTGATCGAGCCCGAGACTAATTAAAATGTTTGTGTCCGAACCCGTCCGAAGCCCGAGACCACTGTAATAACAACAGAACCTGTGCGCAAGCAAGATTTTCTATGTGGCCTCCTTCATACTCAAAATAGCACGTGATAAATAGCCAGGATAGGCAACTAGGATGAGGCAATTTGCAGTAGCCTAATTTAGTTACGCACGCATGGTAAGTATAAACACACGCATACATGTGACAGCGCACCTTATGTTTCTTTCGGTTAGACCAGAGATGTTGGGTGCGGTGATCAAATGCATGGGAGGGGCGTGAGAGGATAAGAAAGGCGAAAACTAACGAATACGGTTTGGATGCAGTCAGCGCGGCTATGGACGCATTTGTTACGTTACTGTTAGTGCAAATAAATCCCCGCGAGCCGGTGAAGATGACACTCCTTGTCGTTAAAAAGGATGGGCTATAAGTTCACCCCGAAGAACACTAGCCTGTTCGGCCCTCCAAGAGAATGTCATTTCCCCTAATGTCCATTCGGTCAATATAAAATCAGGAAAGGTTGCACGCGCATAGTTACAACTGTAGGCTACAGTAAAAGTGACAAGAATTAAGAACCTACGTCAGGGGTCCCCAAACTTTTTTCTCTGGGGGCCACATTATCGTTCCTGACTGTGATCAGGGGCCGGGATCAATGTGGGCTGTATGCTAGGCTACTGCCTGTTATAGCCATAATTTCTAGCACAAAATAGTTCATCATTACAAGCGATTTGCAAAAGAAGTGAGTACTTCACATGTAAAAATAGCAAGGAAAGGTTAGAAAAATATGGTGAATGACAGTTTATGTAATACAATAGTTACAATATTTTATCATTATTTTTTTCTGTGAGGATTGCTTCTTTGGGCCAGTGTAAATGGTGAGGTGCAGAGAGGTGGAGGGCCGGTCAAAGGGGCATGGCGGGCCGCATCCGGCCCCCGGGCCTTAGTTTGGGGACCCCTGCTCTACGTGAAGGACATGAAATGTCACAGCGGACAAAGTAGTAACAGGAAACCTCTTCGCCCCTACCTTAGGCAACTCCACGTAGCGTGTGCGTCTTCTTTAATCCATATTATGCTCCTTGCTACCCCTTGCTGGAAATGTAATCCTTGGCGAGCAATGCAGTGACAAACTTCGTCATTTTATGTTCAATAAAAGACCACGCGTTCACTGACAAGTGTATTTGGCGCTTATTAAGAAAGCAAGTTGACTCGGCATTCCTGCTCGGCTGACTGGGAGTGAGCGTCCATGTTGCCACTGGTAACTGGCGCGTGCATACAGCCAATAATAATCACTCGCACGAGTAGCCTACCAACATTTTCATTTATGCTTATTCAATTACTTATTTTTTAATCACAAAACTGCCGTTTGCATGAACTGAAACGTTTCCTCTGATTGCTTACAATTTTCACAATGTCTGTTTGCTTCAAGCCCGAGTCCGACAGATATTCTATTTTTTTTGTCCGAGTCCGGCCCGGCCCGGCCCGGCCCGTCGGGCTTTGGTCGGGTTGCCATGCTCTGATATGCATATGACAAATTTAAATGAGCACTAGCAGGCTGGCCGCACTGACCGCAGTGAATCGCGGGCACTGGCGACAAAAAACTCATCTAGAGCCTTTAGTGACTTTTTGGTGCCTCTGGCGACTTTTTAAAATGTGCATTTTCAGTGACAAATTATCATTTTCCCACATAATTCTGACTCTAAGCCGCTGTCAGAAATGTTTCCCACGGTTAAGCAGGGCTGCTGATTAGCTCTCCAAAAAGTAGCTAGCACTGCCCATTTGTACTGTGGACGAAGGCATGTGGGCACGTTTTCTGTAGATCAGCGTGCCGTGCGTGACATTGTGACTTCATTCGTAACGTCATCTAGCGACTTTTCAGCAAGCCCATTTTCTTTTTGCGCTGTGCTGCATTTGGAAAATAGAACTCAAGTATTTTTCAGGTCGGCGACCGGCGGTGTCTCATTCAAATGAATGGCAAAGTAGCATGCTAGCTTTGGCTGTGGGGAGGGTTTTGAATAGGACTGGCCGCGCACGCCGACACTGTCAGTGTGAAAGGCAGAGAAAAACACGCCAGCCAAAACTAAGCAGAAAGACCACGTTCGTCCCGGGACTGTTCCGTTCAGCCTTAGCATGTTTTGGCCCTTACTCATGTCACATACCGTAAATCCTCTAATTGTGGCCTGTATTCCAATACTGGCCGGGATTCTAATATTGGCCGGTCTCTCTGTCGGCGGAGGTAAATTGGGGCCGGTCTCTTGTACAGGCCGGGTCTAAAAATAGAATCCATGATTGTTTCCCTCCTTTTACCGGATATCTCACGTTGTTCTCAAAATCCACAACTGTAGCCTAATCATTAAGCTGGATGACATTAGACATAGTTCCTCACTCCGAAAAAGGACTCCTTTGCTACTATAAAACAAACGGTGCACGCGACAAAGACCAGTTATTAAATCAGCTGTGCGAGAGCGACCGCTTCTGTCAGCTTATCTAGCTTTCTTGCAGACGCGTGGGTAACCTATAGCAACAACACAAGCCCAGAATACAGCCAGAGGCAGAGGGAGCGCGCCCATACAGAAAGATACTTTGCCTGGGTTGCAAAGTTGTGAGGGCCCTCGTCGTAAATGCATTTGGCGGTCAAACTTTTACTATGCATTGCCAGTGGAGGAAAAATAGGGGGCACGCTACAGTATTAGACAATAATTTGGCTACCTCGCTTAACATTCATTTCAGTTACGTGCTTCACATCAGGCTACGGACCGGAAACAACAGAAATTGCATGTATATTTCTCCGACATTTGGCTGCAGCAAGAAACAGTTTGCCTTTCGAAGTCTGGAATAAAATAGGAAGTGAAACAGCCGCAGATATTGGAAATACGTCCGTCAATGTCAATGATGTTGCCCCATCTCGTGTCCATAAGCTCAAGGCGAGAAGGAGAGGAACAACAAAATGAGGGAGGGACACACGCCTCGTGAGTAAATGGACCGATGATCTCCTAGTCACTCGCACCATACCGTAACTGTTATGGTAACTGTAGCCTACCTTTTCAATAAATGAACCAAGTATTTTATTGGTTCAGAATATGGTAGACACATGATTTTATTAATTCCACTGGTAGTCAGTTTTGCTCAAATAGGAATACAGGCCTGTCTCTAATTCTGGCCTGGTTCAAGATTCACTTGAGTAAATACAGGCCCCGGCCAATATTAGAGGATTTACGGTAACAGCGTAGTACGAAATGATGGCGAGGGGAGTATGGAAATTTTATTTTTCTTCTACGGTCAGTATTGGAAGCATCAGGGAAGCATGCAATGAGCAATGACACTTCCACGAGGGTCGGAGTGTGGAACAGGTCCTAAGTCAGCATGAATGTTTGTCAGCTGTCCTTAATCACCCCCAGCAATTACTGCTGACCAACAGCTGCCGTTAATTTGGCCACAAATTATCCATTAGGGCCAAAACATACCAAGGCGGAACGGAACGGTCGCAGGGCGGACGCGGTCTTTCTGCTTAGTTTTGGCCGGCGTGCTTTTCTCTGCCTTGCACACTGACAGCGTCGGCGTGCGCGGCCAGTCCCATTCAAAACCCTCCCCACAGCCAAAGCTAGCATGCTACTTTGCCATTCATTTGAATGAGACACCGCCGGTCGCCGGCGTGAAAAATACGCTCGAGTTCTATTTTCCAAATCCAGCGCGGCGCGGAGCCGGCTCCCGCGCCGCTGACGCCCGACTACCGCCGGTTGGTGTGTAAGGACAGATAGGTTTCAATGTATTTTCACTGACGCCGGTAAAAAACGCGGCCGTTCCGCGCCGCTTTACCGCCTTGGTGTGTCAGACCCCTTATGGTGTCGCCCCCACAAACCATGCGCAAGGGAGTATGGAAATTGTATCCATCACACTAGAGATGGGATTTATGGCTCTTTTACGGGATCCGGATCTTAGTGGCTCATTTCTTTCAAAGAGCCGTTCAAAAAACTGTCTCTTTTGGCTCTTTTAAAAATGATTTATTCAGTGTTCAAAATGCAATATTTTGACTCTACCTCAAGGTAATTTTGTCCAAACAACAACTGATTAGACCGTTTTTGCCTCTCTCTTTTTTTCCTTAATTTAATTACTCTGGTCGAGGTCACGTGCTTAAAATGAATGAAAAATGAACGAAATAACGGTCGAGTGGCTCCCCCAGCTGTGATCCGGTTCCCATCGTTCACTTCAGGGAGCCGATCAAAAGAGCCGTCTCGTTCATGAACGACACCTCTACATCACACCCACTGACCAATGACCATGCGCAAGGGAGTTAATTTCCCATCCACTCGTGTCCTCAGGCAACGCCCCCGTACTACACCGTGGCCAATGCATTTCCCCCCCCGAGAGATTGTTCTTCTGTTGAATTTCTTTGGTGGTCACCATTACTCCCAGTGGCAACCCACCTGCAGAGCAGTGGGTCAAAAGCAGAAACAGCCGGTGGTTCTGGCGGTCACAGTTTCCGGTGAAGTCCAGGAAAACCATTTCCCCACTCTGCTTCACGTAGGAGTGTACCCTCTTCATTAAAGGAGCACATACTACCACCACCAGTTGTCCGTCCTCCGCCATCTTCGAGCAGACCTCCCCTTGTTGAAGTCATCCAGTCTGCACTTCAGGTCTTCCTCCATTGCATCCCCATCCTGAGCACAATAGGCCTCCCTGAACATTTTACTGTACAGATGGTAGCAGAAATCCCTGTCAGGGCACACCGACCGATCGGCAGCCACCAGTCAGTAATTATTAGATCCTCCTTTTTCCTGGAGGTCATACTTGATAGTATCCAGGGCTGATGCAGGGGAGTGGCCACTTCTAAATAATTCCTTGAGTTTCTCAATTGTATCTTTGGCCACGTCACGTCTCTAGGACAAAGCAGCGGCACAGGTGATGTAATGGTTATGGTTATTGCTCAATACAATCGTAAAATAGTACCCCTCTCTGATATGGCCATCTTCAGACCTAGGAAAGAAGAGGAAATCACACATTTACAGTGAACCTACAGTAATACCCCTTTAAGTTTCGTTTTTGCCACGAGTGTACGAGTCGCAAGCAGTGTTGCCAATTTAGCGACTTTTGGCCACCTCTGGCGACAAAAAAAATGATCTAGCGACTTTTCAGGCTCAATCCGGCCGAATCTAGCGATTATTTCGCTTGTCTTGTGAGAGGCAAATCGGTCTTCCTCCCCACGACACCACACAATGCATTTTCAGTGGTGGGTAGAGACAGATGCATGATGCACCCTGGTGGCAGATTTTGTGATACGCACAGGAATTTTCATGCACATGTACATCTGGTTGTATGAGGCTACAGCAAGCGATATGGGACAAAGATATGGCAGGAACCAAATGTCAACATAAACCTAGATTATACAATCTTCGATATGGTCACCAAATGTTTTGGGACTGTCATGTATGTTATGCCAACACTTTGGAATTAGATCAGAGTCTTGTTGTTAAACTGTATCCTGTACTTAGCTTTACTCGGTCTACCCTACAAGCAGATAGCCGCAGTGAATCTCGGGCACATGGTGACAAAAAACTCATCTAGCGCCTTTAGCGACTTTTTAAAACGTGCATTTTCAGTGACAAAATCATCATTTTTCAACATAATTGTAACTCTACATCGCCGTCCGAAGCGTTTCTCACAGTTAAGCAGGGCTGCAGATTATCTGTGATCTCCAAAAAGCTAGCACTGCCCATTTGTACTGTGGACGAAGGCATGTGGGCACGTTTTCTGTAGATCAGCGCGCCGTGCGTGACATTGTGACGTCATACGTAACGTCATGACGACTTCTAGCGACTTTTCAGCAAGCCCATAGCGACTTTGGCTGATTTTCTTTTGGCAACACTGGTTGCAAGGCAACTCGGCAGCAGAAGCGAGTGGTCATCTGCTGCTCGCCTCATGACTGTCCCTGCTCAACTAGACTTCTTAAATAGCCTACAAACACACAGTAGCCCTGGATGTTGCAAAATCAGGAACATGCCGTTTCAATGCTACCAAAGACGAGTTGTGGTCGCATGTTTAGTGAGGAGACCCGGGTGGGTCGGATCACAGCATGAGTTTCGGAACTGTGACGATTCATAAAGTGAGTTATGTCGATCAAACTGTCTTACTGATTGATAAATGATAAATGGGACAAAAAAGGGGAGGCACGTAGCCACTTAACGGCAGAAACTATTAAAAAAAATTACACTATTTTATTTATTTTAAGTGATCCGTCTAATCCGGATACCCTCCGTGGAATGATCCAATCAACCCGGACGCCCCAAAGATTCGAGTTAAGCGGTGATCCGATCCATAGGGGATTCGCTGCTACAACTCAGTCAGGATTCGTCTCTGACCAAGTCGCAGAGGGCACCGCTGTTGACTCGGGAGAGGGGAGTGACAGCAGTGGCTTTAAAGCCTGTATGCTGTAACGCAGTGGTTGTTCTAAGAGTAGCCTACAGACTGAGATGTAAAAGCGTTGGTAGAGCACTGTTAACATTTAGAAATGTAGACCTCAACAGAGTCAGAAGCACACATATCTGGGAGTGGGGATCCGCGACTCAATTGGCCACAAGAGTCAGGACGGATCAAACGGGCTCGTCGAGGCGGGAGTTGCTTCCGTTTTACTCAGTGAGTGTTCGTGACTGAACAACATACTAGAGAGATTAGAGAATGGCTGTTGTAGTCAACTAAAGAGGGATATATTCCGGTTTCATAATGCCATTTTGTTGACATATTAATGAAATGCCGTCTGACTCACCTTTTGGCGGATCGATGCATGACAGCCATCCGGTCTGTCCGGACGAGATCTTGATCCGGCTCTCCAACTGGATCGTCCGGGTTTTATTACAGCTCGACACTCGCACGACTCTTTGGGAGATTTCTTCCTCAATCACAGGTCAGTCATGAGCAAGGAGAGATAGATATATAGGAGGGCTTACTTACATCATAACGGCGTAGTACGAAATGATGGCGAGGGGAGTACGGAAATTGTGTTCCCCTTCTACGGTCAGTATTGGAAGCATCAGGGAAGCATGCAATGCGACTTCCGCGAGGGTCGGTGTGTGGAACAGGTCATAGGACAGCGTGAATGTTTGTCAGCTGTCCTTAATTACCCCCAGCAACTACTGCTGACCAACAGCTGCAGTTAATTTGGCCACAAATTATCCATCATGATGTCGCTCCCACTGACCATGCGCAAGAGAGTACGGAAATTGTATCAATCGCACCCAATGACGATACGCAAGGGAGTTAATTTTCCATCCACTCATGTCCTCAGGCAACGCCCCCGTACTACACCGTGGCCAATGCATTTCCCCCCTAAAAACTGTTTGAAATCCTGGTCGTGCCTCGAGACTAAATCGCACAGTTAAAGCAGTGCTACAGCCCGATTTTTTTTTACACATGCACAAATTAATCGCGTCCTCATCTCCCCCTTAGGTGTAAAAAAGTCAATCTTCCTGTGGCCTGCGTTATCTCTTTACCGTAATATTTTTAAGATGTTTAGTGACTACGCCACTCTCATTTGTTAGGGTGAGAGAACCCAACCATCAAACACTTGATTCGACTTTCCCCGCAACAGGTTAGTGAATAACAAGAGATACAACTGTCATACAATTTAGAGTTCTTTTTATTTTCTTTCAGTGATTCTCATCTTTTCTGTACTTCAAAATATCTGCCTCTCAGGCTCAGTCATGGATTTCATGTAAATTCTGAACAAGTGCATTATAAAGTGGCATTAAAGGCAATTACCAATAGTTACAATAATGTGCAAATGGTGCAGTTGCACGAGAAGGGGACCAAATAGCGGACAATGCACTGCAAACAGTGTTAGTCAAGAAAAATAAATAACACACACAAAAAAGGAATAATAAGAAAAAAATAATAAAACCTCAAATTAAAGAAACAAAAACACACAAAACTGCCCGTAGGCAAAGTCTGGATTGGCCACACACTTGTTAGTTAGATTATGCTACGTTTGGTCTCCCACTACAGCAACCAAAAACTGTTCCAAAGGTCATTGGCAATACTGCCAGGGATTGCACTAATAATAATTGCACTAGCCCAAGAAATACACTAAGTTTCATACATGAATCACGTTACACAAGCCCCTTCGTCTTGGATGTTACTAAGTAGAAACGTACACGAGCCCCTTCGTCTCGGATGTTAGAGTGAAACTAAAGGGCAGATTATAGTTCAGCAACGGCGCCTGTTGCTTACGGTCGCTAACCACTGTTGAAGTTATAGATCTGCGCATGAGACATAGCTACAAGGCTACAGTACAGTAGTCAGACTGCAGGCATTGTGCTGCGAGTGCTAAACTGATGTAGTGTTTGTTTGCTACTTACTAATTCAGTCATTGTAGCTTCATTCATTTACACAGACTAGAAAGAAAGTGTTCGTATTCCACAGAATATTGACAGTTTGGCTCTCGTAAACTACCGGAGAACTGTGCCGCCACGAGAAGAAGGAAGTATCGAGACGACCAATCACAGCGCCTTTTCTCTGCGACCTTCGCAACCGTCTGTCGCGTAGTCAGGATTTTTTTGAGGCGCGCGACGACGGTTGCAGAGCCTCTGCGCGGGGGGTGTGGTCGCGCACAGACGGTTGCACAGGCTCTGCAACCGTCAGCGCCAATAAGTATAAATTGGCCTTTACACGAGCCCCTTAGTCTTGGATGTTAGAGTGAAAACGTTGCATAGAATAAGTCACTTGCACAAGGTACACAAAAGGACAAAAAAAGAAAAAAAGTTGGGAAAAGAACAGTGATGCCCCCCTTCTCTAGTGACACTGCATCAGTGTAGTCGAAGGCACCAACTCCTCCTCTGGTTCTCTCGAAGCGGCACGCAAGCAGTCAACCACAAAGGACACGAAGTGGAAGCACGCCACCAGCGACACTTGAGTTTGCCCAGCTCGGCACACAAGCTCCAGAACTCAGCCGACCGCCAGCTGAGCCCACGCCAGCCGCGGATGGACAGGGCTTTCCTGTACAATGGCTCAACCACAAACGGAGGGACAGAGAGAGCGGTGTGCCAACGCTACACTCCACAGCATCAAAAACACAGCGTTTTTGCTAGCTAGCTACCACCGCAATGATTTATGCTACACACCGGAAGGAAAGGGGAGTGTCGTTACCCAGTCAGAATAAAGGTTCAGCATGACCCCCGGTTACAGTCTTCCAAATGCTGTGCCAAATTGCAAAGCATCACATAGTACCTGTTTAAATTCTGGGTACGTGCCCATATGCTGAACTGGCAATGTAAGTGCCCTAGCACAAGCATTTACTATTGGGTAGCACACTTTGTGCTTTCCATGCACTGCCTAGCAATCATGTAGATATTCAATACTAATTTTGAATGAATTTCTGTCTGACAGGGAGGTGGGGACATGCCTCTGTCCTGTCATCCATTGAGATAGATGTCCCACATCCTCAGGCTCTGGAGAAAGACAAGAATGAAGAATCTTTATGTAACAATTACACAAAACAACAGTAACATTCCTTTCAATGAATTAATGAATGGTGTTGTTTGCCAACTAGTTGGCAACTAGGTGGTACTGCAAGACTATTGGCTACAATGGAAACCAATGCGAAGAGTGTAGCATTACTTACGGTACTGTTGTCCTCACACTCCTGGATATAGTCCTGAAGGTGGTTGACCATTCTGGCTTCCGTTTGTCTCTTTGAGGTCCCCACCTCCCCAAAGATGGGCACAAGGGCCTGCATGAGAAAGCCAGCATCGATCTGATTGTAAAGAAAAGACAGAAAGTTTGCAACATTGCATTAATTTTTATCAAAAGGTGTACCCCAACATTGTTTAAGGAGTGCCCTATTTTAAACATTTAGTCCCTTTTCTGAATGATCCTCGAACAACACAATGTTTTTCAAACCGTGTCTGTAAAACCCTTTCCGCTTTGCCCCTAAAGATTCAAAGCAAATCTCCTGCGTTCTTATTGGTGCGCCATCTTCAGGGCCTGGGGCATTGTCTGAGGTTAGTCCCACTCGCAGGTAACAATAATTTTGGCTGCTCGCGGGTGGGGCTGGTTTATTAGGCTAGTTGAGGGTGGTTTTACAAACAGATTTGGACATGCCCAGAGACGGCCATGATAAAGCCAGTTGATAAATCGAAATTAGCCAAAGAGCGGAGACTGCAGCAAACATACCCTTATCCTTTGAGAATAGTCATGAAGCATTGCATGGACCCTAAGCCATAAGATTTCACATTTGAAGCAGTGTTGTCAAATTGGGCAGCTTAGGATGGCTGTGTGCGGGTCAAAATGGCTTTTAGAAGAAAAACCCGCCCAATTTTTGCCATAGAAATCATTGGAATTGGGCTGGATATTCAGCATTTTTTTGGGCTGGAAAGCATCAGCCTCATCTGGCAACCCTGATTTGAAGTTGTCCTTGCTCATTACATTACACTACACATAAGTGATGCTTTTATCCGAAGCAAATTACAAATATTACAGGATATATTTATAGTCCATGGAACATTGTGGGCTCAAGGCCACCTCAGCTATGTAGTACTGTAGTGGGGAGCGTACCAATGTTCCCACGCCCCATTGGTCCCACAGCCCATTGGTCCCACGGCCCACTGGTCCCACAGCCCATTGGTCCCACAACCCATTGGTCCCACAGCCCATTGGTCCCACATCACTAAGACTTTTTTTCATTTTTTAGGCCCATTGGTCCCACATTGCTTTTTTATTTGAATTTCTAGGCCCATTGGTCCCACGGGACTCACTAGTTCGAGGCTCTTTCGGTACTTACCGCTTACGTCATACGACCCTAAACCTAACCCTAACCTTAACCCTAAACCTAACCCTAACCTTAACCCTAAACCTAACCCTAACCTTAAATCGCTTGTTTGAAATGCTTGATTAAACCGTCAAAACTAGTGGGTCCCTTGGTCCCACAGCCACCCACAGTGGGACCAATGGGCTGTGGGACCAACGGACCTAAAAATAAATTAAAAAATCTTAGTGATGTGGGACCAATGGGCTGTGGTACCAATGGGCTGTGGGACCATTGGGCCTAATTTTGAAAAAACGCAAAAGTCTTAGCAATGTGGGACCAATTGGCTGTGGGACCAATGGGCCGTGGGAACATTGGGCTGACCCCCGGTAGGGATTGGAAAAATGGGATTTGAACCTGCACCCATCTGATCTAAAAATCCATCTCCTCAGTCACTACACCATGGCTGCTCATATAATTACAAAATTAGCATTACATTCTTCACACAAACAAATTTAATGCGTACAGTCATCAAGTGAAGAGAAAATCTGAAGTGCTCAGGGCATTGTTCAGAAGAAATCTTGAAGGTGCTCTTTGGTGTTGGGGAAAAAAAACAATATCTTGAAGAGAAAAAAAAGGGAGTCCAAGGCACTCTTCTTGTGGAAAAATATTGAAAAGCCTTTATTGAAACATAGCTAATAAGTTTTAAAAACATGGGAGCAGAGACCCACGCGTGTTTTGCGTCAGGGTGTTAAAGGATTTATCCGGAGTTGGAACAAATTTGCCTGTTTTTTGCATGTTTGGGATGAAATACAGTCACTCTAGAGCAAAATCAAGGCAAAAGGATGCGTTTTGAGAAAGTTTGATAATATCACGTTAGCCATATCAGCTATGCAATATGAAAGATGCGGGCATCGTTTTTCGGCGGTTACACACATTTCAAAAACACAACATTTTAAAGTCTTGCACAGCTCAAAACAACGTCACACTTACCTCGTAATATGTTGAGGGTATCCACACATAAACCGAAGTGTCCAAAGTCCTTCATGTATTCTTGAAAGGTCTGCAGAATGTGTTTTGTGAAGCTACTACCTTGAGAATATCTAAATTACGGTCAAGACAACTATTTGACACTAAAGCCCACCAAGTAGATTGCCGAGTGCGTCGCACCATCAGCTGTGGTTACTCGCTATGGAAATAATCATAGCTGATGGTGCGACGCACTCGGCAATCTACTTGGTGGGCTTTAGTGTCAAATAGTTGTCTTGGCCGTAATTTAGATATTCTATTCTATTTAGATATTGATTTTGCTCTAGAGTGACTGTATTTCATCCCAAACATGCAAAAATCAGGCAAACTTGTTCCAACTCCGGATAAATCCTTTAATGCGTACTGTATTGGAGCCGTCCGGCAGGAAGAGGGGCCGGCACAGCTCCCTGTGCTGACGTACTGCCGAATGAAGCCCATATAAAGAGTGAGTGTATGCAGGTGCTCACAACAAGCGAGTTGAGGAATTACAGTTCCTTTTGAAAGTTCAGTTCATGAATTCAGTCCCTTTAATGAGTAAGAACTCGTCCCTGTTCAGGCGCCATTCTGTAACGGCGTTACATCGGGCACTGAAAACAACCAGTTCAGGCGCCAGGCAGGCCTAGAATCCTGCCACTTAATCAGCACAGCTTCCGTCAGCGATAAAATAATAACAAAAAATAAATAGACCGTAAACCAAAGATTCAAGCCACACGTCTTTCTCAACAACTCAAAATCACAAAATAGACGTGCATCAAATAACCATTATCCATAACAAAAAATACAAAACTAGCCGAGCCAGTTCCACAACAAAAAAACAATACAACAGCTCACTCATCAGTGAGAATAGGCCTTTAATCCCAACAAAAGATTATCAAAACTAAACCAAAGTCATCAGTGTGCGTGTGTGAAGGAGAAAGAAAAGGGTTATTAGTGTGGTTGAACGATGTAGAGGAGCGGTGCGTTATGTGCATGGGTAGGATAGAATGGCCTAATGTGGGACAGTTTTTGCCACTTCAATTTTGGTGGTGTATTAAAATGTAATGACAACATCTCAATACAAACAAATTACACCCTTTTACTCCTCTACACTGTAAAAAATAATAGCATGGTTTAACTTAAAACTTTAAGTTAACCAGCTGCCTCAGAATGTAAAGTTAATTTAAATCTTTATTGTAAGTTGTGTGCAACCGATTAAATCAGAGTTGTTAGTCAAAATGATGTTACACTTGCAGTTGTTTTAACTTAGCTGTTCAAGTTGAAAACAAACTGACCTCAATCATTAGAGTCAACATGAGTTGATGTGCATTGTTGTTTTAACTGAATTGTGCAAGTTGAAAATTAAGTGAGCTTGAGTACTTGAGTCACAATGACTTTGCACTTATTGTTAATTCAACTTAGTTGTGCAAATTAAAAATAAACTTAAGTTCATTGTAAAATAACAAATCTTTTCTTCACCAAAAATATTTTTTATTACAACAAGAGATCAGATCATAGAAGAATAATATTTGTTCAGTAAAACATGGTGAACGGTTTCATTAAGCAATAAATAAATAACATTTGAAATTTCAAAGTAACAAGATACTGTTTGTAACAGAGCATTTCAAATGGACTTAGTCAGCAAGTTGTGCTCTTGCATCTTAACATGTTCAATAAGGTGCAGCATTCAACGTGGGAAAATATGGATTTCTATCCAACAAAGTTTAGTATGAAAACGTGGTCAACTGATCCTTTAAGTGAAAGAATCCATCAACGCTTGCACAGTTCCTTTGCATAAAAGATTACGTCAATTTTTTTTTAAAAATGTAAACAAAAGTTGCCCCCATTAAGGGTAGGGTGAGCAATACAACAGCACATTGAAATATTGCTCCTTTACCAACGCGCCCCCCCAGTACAAAATTCAGAAAGTGCTGGTAACTTAAGGAGCACAAAAGGGACACTAAAGGGCCCTGAAACACTCAACTGAAGTGTGTGTGTGTGTCTTTGTATATGCACAGTGCAGTGACTACACTTCCAACCTCATCAGCTTGTGGCGCAGATTGGGGACTCGAGCTGATGCCTTGCCCGGTTGAATTTTCAACACAACACGCTGCAGAAACTCAAATGAGTATTTCATTGCGCTCTGGTACTGCAGGTTAACTGCGTAAATTATGCCTAACAGCATGGCCAGCCTGGTTGCCACATCGTTGAAACTGTGTAGCACAACTATTTCCTCCACAACAACTGCCACATCGAAGACATCTTCAGGAAAGGCTTCGTCCAGGTTGCCTTCGTAGCCAATCAGATTTCCCAGGTGCATGTCTTTCATTGCTTCTTCAAGTGTTTCGCCATTGGCCTTGAGAAGGGAAAAAAATGAAAGTTTAGAATAAGTTAAGCTTAGAACAAAGTAGAAAACCCTTTTCTTCCTTAGCACATATTACACCAAAATATTGACAACATGCAAACAAAAGGAAAATACATTGTTTTTTTTTATCAAGAAGGCACTAGATACACAAGTTTGTATGTATGTCTGTCCGAAAGAAGCTGAGAGGCACAAAAGAGGTTTACAAAAAGAGCAAAAAAAGAAAATTCAAACACTAAATAAAGAATACCGGTAGATTTACCACAATAAAGGATAGCCATCTTGGCAGTACTCGAGCATCTTCTCTTTGATATATTGGTTTATATTTCACAGTATGACTTCATTGGCTTCCCCTTCTTATTTTATGTAGATATGAATGTGTATTTTATTTATCTATGTATTGTAATGTTTCCACTGTAGCCGAAGGATATTACCCCATTCATAGTAACTGTGTGTGTGTTTTGGAATAATAAATAATAAACGGCTTCAAACCAAATGAAATGTTTATTATACTATTTACAATTATTCACATATTGGACAGGGCCTGGCGGATTATGTCACAGACAACATGAATGATCTCTGGCCCTAGGGTGTGCGTCAGCAAAGAATATTTCTTGATGTGTCTGTGCAAAACCTCCTCAATAATATCCAGCGAGGGCCTGAAAAAAAAGAGAACAGTTTGAGACAACTTACATAATGTACACTAACCAGGCTGTCATCATGCTTTAGCGTACTCAGCCTGCGGCTTCATGCTTGCGGCGAATCACACCCGTGAGGGTGTCCCAGAACAACCTCACTCCCACTCGTGTCATATTGCTTAAATGTATCGCACGCTAGTGCATTCAGTGTGTTGGTGCGATGCATTTTGAAGTTAAAGCGTGCTCCTCAACGCAACGGTAAATCGCATTCATGCACTTTTGACACGCGACGATGTTTGCACAGTTTTTCTACCTAAATTGTGCCTAAACCGAAACCATTCCTTAACCTAACCTGTCACAGGGCGTTGTGGAGCACGCCTTAACTTGGAAATGCGTATTGGACACACCGATAGTGTGTTCAAATCAGCGTGTCATAGATAAGCCTATGCATGATGACATGCACTGTTGCCAGATTGGGCGGGTGCCCGCCCAATTGGGCTACTTGGGATGAGCGTTGGCGGGTAAAAACGGGAAAAATTGGCCATTTGGCGTTTTTTTCAGCCGTTTTGGGCCCATAGAAGTCAATGTAATTTGTTGAATTTGGCCGGAATTTAGCACATTTTGGCGGTTTTTGAGAACCTTTTGGGCGGGATTTGGTCAGACATATCTGGCAACACTGATGACATGTTGACTAAATATAAGACATGTGTGAACACCACACCATGAAAGCACAACATTATGGCGTCACAAGTAGACAGACTAAAAACTGGAAGGAAAGGGATATCTGCATGCATGAATTACCTAAGGTCATCCTCGGGGGCACAGCCTTCCTTTTGCAGCTCCTGGCCAATCAGTTGGAAGGGAATGTCCTTTGTAAGGAAGGCCAAGTCCCTCCCCAGCCCTTTGCAGTCCTCTGTGACACAAAGGGGGCACCTGTGTTATAACCTTACTGTAATGTCATAGCAATGTTGTTATGATGTAGTTGAGTATTTTCAGCAAATAGTGAATAGGGTCGCCGGCAACCCCATCTGTAAAAGGAGGCTACATGATGACTATAAATACCCCAGGACATCCTCACCTGGACTTTTCATAAGATAAACTGCTTCTTTGTTTGTGTCTGGTGGCTTCCATGGGACAAAACTAAACAAGCTAAACCAATGCCTCAACTTTTTCGTAGCCATAACTACAGTGGGGTGGCTAAGCTCAATGATTGATCACTTCGTAATGAAATCGTGATGATATCTGCTCAAAGTTATAGTGTGTGACACCCGGTCCCGTAAGGCCTGTCTTTTAGATTCATCAGTATTGTCATTCCTCAGTATGAATAGAGGGCAATGAAATGCACTTTGAAAGATAATTCAAGTGTGCTTTTACCACAAAGTGATCAATCGCTATGAAAAATTGAGTTAAGCCACTACAGAACCAGGGATATGTTACCTTCCACCAGCTTGCTGCAGAGAGAGGTGTTACAGCTGTATGGAGACAGCCTAACGCCTGCCTCCTTCAGCTCCATCTTCTTTGCCTTAGCCCTCCTCATGTACGTCACCATGAGGTTTGCCGAGAACCTCTCCGGCCCCTCTGCCCTTCGTTTCACCTCCTCTATCGAAACAAAGTTCCTGTGCAATCACAACACATTCACAACACATGAGTCATAAAGCTACAATATATGTTTTTACTACTTACAACATGAAGAGTTCAGACGCATATAAATACATTATAAACCAGGCAAACTATCTTTCACTAATGTTACCATACTGCACTACCTTTTACTAATGTTTTTATACTGCACTACTTTTCACATATGTTACAGTGCCTGAACACTCATCAACGTCCTATACAAAAGTGCCCATCCTAACTTTGGTAATATTACCAACCTTATAGCCTTCTTTGATGACGCCACCTTCAATAGGCTGTCCACATAGAATCCTTCAATAGAAAAACCAAAAAGACATATTAAGAGATTTGAATTTCACAAAAGACACTTACAGGTGTGCAAGATCAATGTGGGGCTCGATGAACTGGGGATGACGTCAACAAAACCCGTTTAAAACCAGCACAACTACAATTACCTAATGAGGTTGAGGTCCGATTCGAGCCTCAGGGTGCATGTCACCCCTAACATGAAACAACATTAGGCTCGAATCGAACTGCGTAAGGTAAATGTAGTTGCACGGGATGTAAACATATCATCCCCAGTTAATCGAACTCCCACGTTGATCTCGCACACCGGTAGTTTTTCCAGTGTTTCAGTCACTTTTAAATGTCTACATTTTTAAAAAATATATATATTATGATAACAAATGTCATACGCAATGTCATGTATCTCCATTCTGAGGAGTCAATGCATAAAGATACAAAAACATTTGTGAATGTGCTTCAAGCTATCTCACCGGGTGGAACGAGAGGCTGAGGCGCAGTGGCTCCGTCCTATGCATCTGCACCTGCCTCCTCCTCCTCCTCTTCTGCGTCCCCCTCATTTGCTCCCACTCCTGCTGCCTCCTCCTCCTCCTCTTCTGCCTCCCCCTCATTTGCTCCCACTCCTGCTGCCTCCTCCTCCTCCTCTTCTGCCTCCCCCTCATTTGCTCCCACTCCTGCTGCCTGCTCCACCTCCTCTTCTGCCTCCTCCTCGCTCGCTCCCACTCCTGCTGCCTCCTCCTCCTCTTCCTCTTCTGCCTCCTCCTCGCTCGCTCCCACTCCTGCTGCCTCCTCCTCCTCCTCTTCTGCGTCCCCCTCATTTGCTCCCACTCCTGCTGCCTCCTCCTCCTCCTCTTCTGCCTCCCCCTCATTTGCTCCCACTCCTGCCTCCCCCTCATTTGCTCCCACTCCTGCTGCCTCCTCCTCATTTGCTCCCACTCCTGCTGCCTCCTCCTCCTCCTCTTCTGCCTCCCCCTCATTTGCTCCCACTCCTGCTGCCTCCTCCTCCTCCTCTTCTGCCTCCCCCTCATTTGCTCCCACTCCTGCTGCCTGCTCCACCTCCTCTTCTGCCTCCTCCTCATTTGCTCCCACTCCCGCTGCCTCCCCCTCATTTGCTCCCAATCCTGCTGCCTCCCCCTCATTTGCTCCCAATCCTGCTGCCTCCTCCTCTTCCTCTTCTGCCTCCCCCTCATTTGCTCCCAATCCTGCTGCCTCCTCCTCCTCCTCTTCTGCCTCCCCCTCATTTGCTCCCACTCCTGCTGCCTCCTCCTCCTCCTCCTCTTCTGCCTCCCCCTCATTTGCTCCCACTCCTGCTGCCTCCTCCTCCTCCTCCTCCTCAGCAGTGTCTTCCTCTTCTTCTGCCTGCCTCCTCCTCCTCCTCTAGGACAGACTGACCTGAGAGTGAAAATGGAAGTTATTTACAAGGTACAGGTATACCGACAAACCTGTAAAGCAGAGCATTCTTGAAACACTTTTATCCAAATCGATATAAATGCTTAACCTGCTCAAGTAATTTAGAAAACATCTACATATGCAAATATTATTTATATTAAAGTGTGTGTGGTAAATATCCTTTTTCTAAATATCCTACTGCAACCTGTGTCGTTACCGTCTTGTTCTTGAAGAATTTCCGACTCCCCCAAACAAAGCGGAGTCATTGCGTTATGACAGAGATGCGTTTGGGAAAAGGCGCACACTTATTGCATCGGAAGCATTTAGGCTTAACAACGCTACTCGTACATGCACTTTATGTCAATGTTTCGCTACATGGTGCACCATACAATCAATGGATTGGCTGCAATGATTTGAAACGTTTTCAACTTTTTTGCCTTGCGGACGTTTAAATTACAAAGAAGTCCCGACATCCTGACATGGACAACTGTTTGGCTAGCGGTCAGCTGCACTGTAGCTACCAATTTCATGAACCCTGCCTTATGTGCAACGCATACGCGCACAGCTATTCACTCCCAGGCGCACCTTTCCCTCTCAATATTAATAAGATAATAGAAAGTACTCAAGGCTCTTTTGGTACTCTATCTGGTACATTGGAGCAACACACAGGTCTTGGGCACGCATTACTTTTGGTATTAGCTAAATGATTGTTGAACTGCTAAACATTTTACAGCGCTTGCAACTGTTACTAAGGCTAAGCTGTTAGTAGCTCAGGAGGCTACGGCCTGATGGGTCTTGCCCCTCAGTTGGCGGACAAGTGTCGCTTCACCCATATTGGAAACATCCAAACTTGTTTGACACAAAACTTAAAACGGGTGCCGAGACTTTGCTCCTCGAACCACCTCCGATATATCACTTTTTTGACATTTTGTTTGTCGTCGCTCTCGTTTTTCTTCACCGCCGGTTTCACTTTCGGTTTTAGATGTGATGGATGATTTCGGCACAAAAATGCTTGAAAATCGCCCCCCTCCAGGCCTGGACCCCAACTCCAGAAGTCCCAATATTACCTGTCAATTACGGCGGGGCATGCATTTAGTGTTAAATTCAATTCTTAAAATATAATGACCTTGGCTGTTTTGACAATTGTGAAGACTATCTTGCATATGATGCAGGAGAGATGAAGTCTTTACAGCAGAAAACACTTTAAAACACTAACAGGGACTGGACAGGTCAGGAAGTAGATTAGCGCAGAAGACGCAATACTGCGTAGAAGTCCACTAGGTGGCGGTGCTCACCATACAATTTACGGGAGTAATAGCCTTCTAAGGAGGCAGAACACTTTATTGTGCATTAATGAAAATTAAGTACTTTTTAATTGTATGGTAATTTGTATGCTTCAATAAACATCAAGTGCATTGGAAATGAGGATTCCCCAAATGAATCTAAATAATGTGCAATTATTTTTGCACTGAATACATATTTGAGTGGCCATCACCACGCCAAAACATTTGCTTAGGGGATGCACGAACTACATTGAAATTAAATGTACAAGGGGAAAAGTTTGGGAACCACTAGAGTAATGTAATGCAGAACAGTGCTTTTTTTGTATTACATGGCTGTTTTGTCTTTGAATATGATTTTACTGCCTTTGATTAGAGAGTCAATATTTACCTGTGAGCAATTTAATTGTTTTTAATTATTAATTGTTTTCAAATCGTCCAGTGCTAATTTAGCTTTTCGTTACCAAACAAGGTTGTGTTGTATTGTATTGTGTGATACTGACCTGCCCATGTAAACTTTTCTAGAAAATGGTCTTTTCAGTGTTAATCATTAAACATAACACCTGCGAACTTCACCTACCTTCTATTTGTACTCCTAATGTACTCAATAGCAACTTTGCGAGTCTGTCTCGCTCCAGGGGAATGGGGAGGCACTGCAGGTAGCCCTCTGCTCCCCCTAGGATCATCTCTGCGAACTGAAAAAGAAATATTATAATCACATAAAAACATAGTGCATGTCTTGAAGGCATCAGGCATCATTAGTTTAATACTTCCTAATAATGTGTCCTCTCCTGGGAGACTAAGATCATCTGTATAAATGTACAGTTTCTATCGTAGTAGGAGTCACTTAATGTAACATAATCCAAACGAGAGTCTGCTCTCTGCAAACACAGTGGGACCCAGTCTATCACCCATTCTATAATGTGATGACATGTGCATTTGATGACAAGCCAAACTCTGACTGAATCAGGTAATCTGCCAGCAAGTGACAAAATTCTTACCAGGATGCAGTAGTAGACCCCACATGAGACACTGTCCATTTGCATGTCGTGGTCCCGACGTATAAGGGTAAATGGTCCTGGGCAGCCTCTACTGGCAGCAAATGAGCTGTAAGTTTAGAGAAAAAACAGTTTTATGGAGAAGTTCACTGATTTTCCCTGGTCACGTCTTACAAAGCAGTACAAAAACAATGTCCCTCCAATTCTGCATTATTTTGCTGCATTCTGAAGCTTCCTCCCCCAGTGAGTCGAGGACACACACTGTTTTGAGCGCCATATTGCAAAACTATACAGAAAATGGGAAAATAAACGAGCCAAGGTTAAATGAGAACGTAAACCTCTCTAAAACACTCTACATGCCTGCTGACAACAGCACGAGAGCAACGAATACAGTGTGACACTCTGGTTTCAGCTAATTTAACAGCAACTAACAAAGAGGGTCCAGTGGAGCCCATGGTGGTAAGGCCCGAAAATTATGGTTGCGTCTTTGAGCAGATTTTTCTGAGGAAGAACAGACATAGACGTAATGAGCCAAAATCTGAGGATGGTAACAGCAATCTGTTGTGTGCATTTTGTGTAACCTGTGAGGTGGACTCAATGTATGATATGCTAAACTATCCTATAACATACTAAGTCTTACTTTTAAAAAGTAGGTGCTCCTGGCCCTGGAGCTGCCATCTAGGATCAAAGTCATCGAATGGCTGTTGATGGCCTGTGATCCTGGCCGTTCCTAAAGCTGGGCTTACACTGTGCGACTTTTGCCCCGATTTGGCACTCGCACGACTTTTTGAGAGTCGGGCCGACTTCTTGCTCAATCGCAGGTCAATCGTGAGTCTCGCATCGTGCAGTGTACATGGGGTAACGACAAGCGATTTCGCCTCACGGTCGTGCAATCGCAGGGTCGCAAGAAAATCAAAACGGTTTGATATTCTGGTCGTGGCTCGTGCGTAAATCGCACAGTTAAAACAGTGCTACGACCTGATTTGAGACCTCACATGCACGCGACCTCATCTCCACCTCAGGTGCGCATGTTCCCTCCTCTGCAGACCGGGGAAACATGCCTGTGGAAGCATTTCGCTCGCATCCGACTGTCGGCTCGTGTAGTGTGAGGATGTGAGTCGTGAGCTGTGAACTTTTAAACAGTGAAATTCCATCGTGCAGTGTGAGCAGAAGCTTGAGACCCACGAGTGAAAATATCGCACAGTGTATGCCCGGCTTAAGTGAGGCAGGGAAATGGCTTAATTCATTAAATCATGTCATATCACATTTGGTGTGTGTTACAAACGGTAACATAGATGGACTCGAAACAACGGAAAAGGGTACTCGAGGGTCATTTAATGATGTCGTCTAGGGGTACAATATTCAATATCAAAAACAAAAGAGGAGCCGCGCTCCTATATCAAAGCACAAAATGGTCAAAGCCGTAAAGGCACCGAATGAAAAAGGCTAAGTTTGTTTCTAAAAGTCAAAAAAAAAGGAAAATACAGGCCCAAAAGGCAGCGTCAAAAACAGGCAGATGCCAATGGCAAATGCAGGTCACAAACGGGCAGGCGAGTGGGAAGTGGCAAGCCGGAAGTGAGCGAGAGAGATGGATGGTCATCGCCTCTACTTGTGCAGCACCGTCTCCAGGCGCAGGTGGACTCAATAATCATCCTCAGCATCTCAGGATCCTGCTAAGGGCATGCGCAACAATCAAAAGTTAGGGGGCAGCCAAACAACAAAATTAGGGAGAGCGAATTAACCGCACCTGGTGGTAACACCCCCACCGCAAAATGGTGACTACTAGTCTCCAAAATAAAACATGAAATGGTGCGTAAAAATATGCGAGTTGCATAAGGTTAGGCACCAGCATATGCAAAACAAGGCAGTAGGCTATAGAGTGAGTTTTACACTAATAGTGTACACCAACCATCACCACAATATATTGACATGACTGTCATCAGTAAGCAAAGAAGACAATACTGATAACAGCACAGGGCCGCTTAAGCTACCCGATATTAAAATTGAACGACGGACCCAATAAATGGAATGAACACCAGAATGTAATTAACGGAGGGCAAGCTGTAACCGCGAGCTTCACTGTCAAACCGATGCATCGTCTCGCTCTGTGCGCTCTCGAGGTCGGCGCTAGCAACAGCGCGAGCTTGGCGCAAGTTCCTGCGGTAATCACTCACGAATGGCGATAGGACCGCACCAATCCCATGCGCGCTGAACATAGTCAGTGGTGCGTGGGATAGGTGATCAAACACCAATTCTGTCAGACCGATGATAACGCATGAGACGAACGAGAGAAGTGCCACGAGTTGTAGGAAACAATTTTGTGAGACGGTGCCAATTTCCGAAACAGGACTCAGTGAGTCAAAACAAGTTACAAGGCTATCATATGAATTATGCTGCTGCAGCAGATCGGGTTGGGACGGAAGAGACACAGGACTGTCAAGTAGTGGTTGTGCCAAGAATGTGTCATCCAACGGTTTCGCCACTACCTCGACATTACTGACACTCTTGGCGCTATTGTCCCGAGCGCGTTTACGCTTTAATTTCAAACAGTCAGCAATGACATGGCCATGTATGTGACAGTAGAAACAACCTTGTTGATCAGATGGAGTGGACGACGACCTGACCCCATTGTTCTTGCGAGAGACAGATGAACCAGGAGACAAGGAACGAGATCTGGCGTGGGCACGATCCTGGTGGATGAGAGAATACTCATCAGCCAGGATGCATGCAGCAGACAGAGT
Organism: Engraulis encrasicolus; assembly: GCF_034702125.1. Lineage (NCBI taxonomy): Eukaryota > Metazoa > Chordata > Actinopteri > Clupeiformes > Engraulidae > Engraulis > Engraulis encrasicolus. The sequence goes on along the minus strand of NC_085868.1, from coordinate 53,504,105 downwards.
TTTGGGCTTCTGTTCGCTGACATGCGTAGCGACAGAACATGGCAAACAATTAATAAATTCCTCCACAAGGAGTAACTCGCGTAACGTTGCCTGGTCATTCGCTTTTACTACAGCGCACCAACGGTCAAATGACATTTCCTTCAATCGGCCAAACTCGACATACGTCTGATCTGCCCCTTTCTGGAGCTTACGGAAGGTTTGGCGATACGCCTCGGGGGTTAACTGATAACCGCGCATAATGGCATCTTTTACGTCGTCGTACACCACACTATTGGCAACAGGAAGAGACGCGTATATTTCCTGGGCTTTCCCAGACAGAACACATTGGAGGAGAGAGGCCCACTGATCTTTTGGCCACGCAAAGTTGGTTGCAACCCTCTCAAAGTGCGGAAAATACCGCTCCACGTCGGTCTCAGAGAAGGGGGGCACCAATTTGATATTCTTCGCCACATCAAAGACGGTTTTATTTTTACACTTTTCCGCTTCTATTTTTAGGCGGTCACGCTCCAACTCTAGTTGCTGTTTCGCAAGATCGGATTCCAACTCTAAACGCCGCTGCTCGAGGTCCAACTCTCGCAGACGGATGGTTTCAGAAGGACTACACCGGGTGGAGGGGGATGACGCAGCTTTAACTGGCGTACGAGGTGGCAACACACCTGTCTCAATGAAGACCCCAAAGAGTTTCGTTTTTAGACAATCTTTGGTCTTCTCATCCTCAGTGTCTAACGCGACGTTGTACTGTTTAGCCAATTCCAACAATTGGGATTTGTTGAATCGATGCAGTTTAGTGCGTGACGGGGATTCAACAAATCCTTTGATGGCAGACATGATTACTGATGATAACGAACAGCTGATTAATCACGGATAGTCGTAACAATTCGAGTGTGCATAACAAACCGGCGAATAACAGGCACACAGATAAACAAAAATGCTCCTCACCAAGTAGCAACGAGTCAAGGCCAAAGGAGGCGTTGAAATGGAGCTACAATCAAGCTACAATTAAGTAGCGACAGGTGGTCAATTAAGACAGGCACAGACGTGCAAACAGGACCACAAAAACAGACTTCCCAAAAAGACAGGCAGTTTGGCACATGCGTTGGGGGGACAAGTGGCGAGTGAAAAAAAACCTGGGCAGGGGTGGGTCCTACTCTACTCCTACTCTGTAAAAGAGAGAAAACAAGAGCCTATCTGACTGCGTTTCTTCTGTGGCTTACCCAGCTCGAGGCTTCAGGGAGCCCCCTCCTGGGTTATCCACCAAAAACGACTGAGAAAAGGAAAAGAAAACACACACCCAAGCCCAAAAGCGAAGGCAGCACTCACCACACAGCGCAAAAAACGCGGGGAAAACGGGGAAAACACGGCACGGCCAAAAAAGCAGCAAAACCCGTAGCGCAAGACTAGGCTACAAAAAGGCAAGGATGCGAGAGGTCAAAGACAAAATCCCGGAGAGCGCCCAATATGTTACAAACGGTAACATAGAGGGACTCGAAACAACGGAAAAGGGTACTCGAGGGTCATTTAATGATGTCGTCTAGGGGTACAATATTCAATATCAAAAACAAAAGAGGAGCCGCGCTCCTATATCAAAGCACAAAATGGTCAAAGCCGTAAAGGCACCGAATGAAAAAGGCTAAGTTTGTTGCAAAAGTCAAAAAGAAAAAGGAAGGTACAGGCCCAAAAGGCAGCGTCAAAAACAGGCAGATGCCAATGACAAATGCAGGTCACAAACGGGCAGGCGAGAGGGAAGTAGCAAGCCGGAAGTGAGCGAGAGAGATGGATGGTCATCGCCTCTACTTATGCACTACCGCCTCCAAGCGCAGGTGGACTCAATAATCATCCTCAGCATCTCAGGATCCTGCTAAGAGCATGTGCAACAATCAAAAGTTAGGGGGCAGCCAAACAAAATTAGGGAGAGCGAATTAACCGCACCTGGTGGTAACAGTGTGTGTGTGTGTGTGTGTGTTTGAGAGAGAGAGAGAGAGAGTGGGGTGGGTGTTAATAAAAGTATATATTACCTTACTGAATACCACAAAAAGTGCATTAATAACCTACGGAAGAAGAAATAAATGTGATGCAATAACTATATAGATATGATTAGAAAGATTAGGGTGCTCTGTAATGCATAGGTTACATAATGCAAAACATTACATGTTCAAGGTGACATGAAAGGCTGATGCATATTGAACAAGAAAGAGAAGAGGACCTTGATGTTTGTTACCTCATCAGGCAGCTCACACTGGCCTACAAGGGCCTCCAAGCTGCTCATATACAGGGTGTGTCCCCCAATGGAGCCCAGGCCATTGTACATTTTCTGTCCTTGGGACTTAAGTATTTTTAAGGCTGCATGGGTGAACAACAGGTTCAAAAATAGGTTACAAGGGTTATCATTATTATGTGATACAGTATGTAAGTGATCCAGTAATCCGGTGCTTTCAGACAACAGGCATATAGAGCATATTATGAGCAACAGTTCTAATCTCACGTATGATGAGACAAAGCCCGGCCTTTGTTGAACAATTTATACAGGTTTATACCATGAAAAAAATGTTTCATACAGCAATAGTCACAGAATTTTAGTATTTCACAAATTCTTCCTAGATTAAACAATTGCATTTGCAGATTGTCATGAGTAACATAGTTTATAAAGGAAATCATATCATAGAACTTACTGTCCATTTGATTTTGGTTTCCTGTAAAAGGCAAAGAGAAAAGACAAAACATATTTTTAATTAACCATGCTACATCACCGTTCTGTGAGGTGCCCTAAGAGCAGGGTTACATTGCCCACAGAGCAGCGAGTTAATGCGTCATATCGTAAGCTGCTCTGAGAGCAGAATTGCCGATATGCGGTAAAGCTGCCCTCAGAGCATACGGTTTTATAAAATAATCCGCGAAATTCCAAAAAGAGCAGCTAACTGTATCTGAATACTGATAAGAGAGACAACGGTACAAAAACTCTAAAAAGCCTTAACATTATAAGGTGCAATGAGAGGAGAGTTAAACTAAGTACGTTTACATTAGCCATCATCATATTATCGCTAGTGCTAGCAGCTATTTAATGTTAGAACCACATGTAATTAAAAATAAGAGGTTCAATAGAGATAAGCGGCATTGCATTCTTCATGTTAGCAGTTCTTAGTTGAAATTGTTCTGTATAAAACACTACATCTGCAACAACCTCCAAATAGTATATTAATGTTCAGAAAGGGTCACTGTTAGCTTGGAATTAGCTTAGGCTTACATTCTTTGGCCAGGGCATAGCTTGCCAGTTGAGAGGAGAAAACACGATCAATCAACACACTTGACAAAATATAAAATAATAATAATAAACTTGACAACATAGTTCACCACAAACACACAAAATAACCTAGTTTAGTTATACCTCGAGTGCAACGATCTCCAACGGCTGTCAGTGAAATCGCGCGCCTTCAAAATGTTTGAATGTTCAAAGCCCGCCTCCTGTTGTCTGTGATTGGACGAACGAGAGAACCAATGGCAGGCAATGCTGCCCTCAGAACGTATCCAAAGTCTGTTCCCATAAGTCCCATCACTCGGCGGCCATCTTGGCTACGCCTCAAACTGACTATTTGAGATTAGTCAGTGATGGGGTATATAAGAATGAATGGGGGAAATAATGTTGTGTGACAGATACACAACTCATATGGTTGGAATCACAATGAAAAACTGATTTTAATGGCAGTCTTAGAATGACCAAAACATGAAAGTAACACTTTAAAACAGCGTTTTTCTTTATGCTATTTTTGATCTGCGCATGCGCCACATTCCACGACAACGTTCTGTTTTGCGGCAGGTGGGAGCAAGTTGCGTGGACTTCACCTCTTCCGGCCGGCTGTCAAACGAGCATCCATTCTCCGGTCATCGTACAGAAAAGACACTGGATTTATTTTCTGATAGCCAAAGCAGTAAGCACAATGGTCGTCCCTGCTCATCAGTAATAAAAAAATAGGCTATTGAATAAATTAATGATGTAGGCTAGCCTGCCTCAAAATTGGTGTTTTAAACTGTGATATCATGTTGTTGCCTAAACTGATAATAGCTATGACCAACGGTGAAAAATATAGCCTAAGAAAAAAAAAGCTAAACTGATCAAAGTTGAATGTCTTGCAGACTTGCTCCCGTTTTGCTTTTTCTTACTTATTTGTTTTCAACCATAAGAAAAAACACAACGGGTGTGCACATGTAGGCCTATGCACACGGCCGGTTTTGTTTCCGTGATTATATCTGTCCCTTTGTCTTGCACCTGCATTTTGGATGGGCGCAGAAAGGTGATTAATGGTCGAGTTGCGCTCTCTGCCCAATTCACAATGAAGTTTCCACGGACGGCAAACAAACCACATGGCCGCCAGCAAACAAACCGATTAGGTACGAGCAGTCGTAAAGGTTTACGTTTGCACTTGCGTCGAGGCGTCGAGACGATTGGATAAGTGACAGCGCAGCTCAGCAAGCAATTGGTTCTCGTTACCGGACAGGTGGGAGTGACGCCGGCAAACGCCATGTTCGCGTAGCCAAATGCTCTCGTTCATTCCTATGGGAGGTTTCATGATAGTGGAGCAGCTACAAGGCCAATATGGCAAGAATCGTGCAAATTATGATACAAGCATGAAATTTGGCAGGTATGTGCCAAAGACCCTTACAATCAAATCTACCCGATTTGCCACTTGAAATGGCGGCCATTTTCCAAGATGGCCGCCAAAAAATACCCCAAAAGTTGATTTATTGCAAAGAATTGACATATAAAATTATGATACAAGCATGAAATTCAACACGTTTGTGCTCAAGACCAGCATAAATAAATCTACCTGATTTGCCACTTGAAATGGCGGCCATTTTCCAAGATGGCCGCCAAAGAAAACCTCAGAAATTGATTTTTTGCACAGAAATGACCAAACAAATTGTGATACAAGCATGAAATTCGACATGTTTGAACACAAGACCAATGAAATTAAATCCACCTAATTTGCCACTCAAAATGGCGGCCATTTTCCAAGATGGCCGCCAAAAAGACCACAGAAATTGATTTATTTCACCAAATTGACCAAGCAAATTATGATACACACATGAAATTTGGCATATATGTGATCAAGACCAATACAATCAAATCCACCTGATTTGCCACTTGAAATGGCGGCCATTTTCCAAGATGGCCGCCAAACAGACCCCAGAAATTGGTTTATTGCACCAAATCGACCAAGCAAATTATGATACACACATGAAATTCGGCATATATGTGATCAAGACCAATACAATCAAATCCACCTGATTTGCCACTTGAAATTGCGGCCATTTTCCAAGATGGCTGTCAAAAAGACCCCAGAAATTGATTTATTGCTCCAAATTGACCAAGCAAATTATGATACACACATGAAATTCAGCATATATGTGATCAAGACCAATACAATCAAATCCACCTGATTTGCTACTTGAAATGGTGGCCATTTTCCAAGATGGCGTCTGTTGTATAGAATTGCAAATGTGGTCTAAATTGTTCATTATCCTTAATTCAGATGATGAGGTGATACAGATGTGTCTCCAATGTCAAATAAGCCCTTATAACATACTAATAATATGTTGATAACATTCCAATAACGCCAGTTATGCACCCCCACCCCCCAACAAAAAATGACTGCTAATGACATGCTAATAATGCAATGACAATGTGGTAATAATATGCTAATTCATGGTTTTATCGATGTTGCTCTTACATAATGTGGCGATGTTGCTCTAACGTGGCGGTAGCATGGTAATAGCTAATAATGCCAGTCCTTGATGCCGAGGGAGGGTGGTGCGTCATGATGCTACAAAGCGGATTCCAAAAAAGTTGGGACACTTTGTATTTTGTGAATAAAATCAAAACGCTGGCATTTTCAAAACATTCAATATGTTAACAAGGTAGAACATTATGTACAGACAACAAATCAGTTGTTAAAGTGAAGCAGAATTATTTTTTTGAGGTAATTATGTGATCATTTAAAATGTCACCCTTGCAACAAATCCCAAAAAAGTTGGGACAGGGCCAATAAAATGCATTTTATATTAGATAAGACTAAACACAACACAAGGGATGAGACTGAACAGTTAAATACTTTGACTGATGGCATAATTTCATTCAAAAATTAGATATTTTGATGTGCGAGACATGATTTCAGCAGCTCAACTGATAGGTGTGTTCTTCAACTTGTTTACCTTTTTGTTATGCTTAATATGGGCATATCCTGACTGCAAGAAAACAATTTTGTGACCTGTTTACTCTTATGATGGAACCACACTGTTGGAACATAGTAGAGATTTAAATTTGCCACCATTAAGGGACAATACCTAAAGGCGGTGCTCCAAAATATAATGCCTTGGTAGCTATGTTTGCTGTTTAAAGTCTGTATGTAGCAGTCAACAATCATTTTAATGCTCTACAGGAGTAAGAAGACCCTAACCAAGTCACCTCTGCACCCCCTTACCATCGTATATGCTGTCTTTCAGACTGACCACTAAATCAAGCTGAAGTATTCATTTTCTATATAACCTGGAGGGTGCATGACTCCATAATTTTCAAAAAGGATTAAATATTTTCCATCCTGTACTCAGAGGACAGTTTCACATGTCTCCTAGGTCCATAGAATGAGCTTTTCTGCATGCAACACTGTTTAATGTCTGCATCATGTGCATTAATCAAGTGTTGTGTTTACGGTCATTTTTTCGAGAGCTGTCATTGTTGGAGTGTCATAGTTTGCTTATTGACCACAAGTATGTCATGATGTCATAACTCATGCAATGATTACACAGAACTCTATATTACGAAAATAGGCCTTATATGCCTGCAATTTTGATAATTCAATCTTTCTGTGTAATAGATAAGTAATTAGTCCCTCAAAATCTTCGCTGCTGAGTGCCACAGCCTTTCTGTGATGGTATTTTAGTTGTGCATTAATGTTGGCAGTCAATATAGTTCCTTTTAAAATATTCTTCCTTGTGTTATTTTCAGAATTATCCAACTATTACAACATGTTTTGGCCCTGTCCCAACTTTTTTGAGATTTGTTGCATGGGTCAAATTTTAAATGATCACATAATTACCTCAAAACAATAATTCTGCTCAACTTTAACAACTGATATGTTGTCTGTACATAATGCTCTACCTTATTAACATATTAGATGTTTTAAAAATGCCAGCATTTTGATTTTATTCACAAAATACAAAGTGTCCCAACTTTTTTGGAATCCGCTTGTACTAGAAAAATCCAAAATAATTAAAATGTGAAGAAAGCTTCATCAGCAGCATCAACATAGCTACATCCTGATGAGAAACAACAGCCTAAGTGAAAAATCACATAGAATCCCAGATTCATGAACACAACAACACTGGTTTATTCATCAGTGCAGTTTTACCCAATGGCCTAATGGAATAACTTATGAGGACTTATACTTGATACTGTTTTATGGACATTTATACAGTTATAACCCCTTTGCAAAGACCCTATATTAGACCCGTATTGTCTTCAAAATAGCAGTGATCTTTATCTTGAAGTCTTTATCTGTTACTTAAGGCTCTCTTTAATGTCTTAGCAATGCTGTTATGATGTAGTTGAGTCTTTCCAGCAAAGTGTGACTGTCTTTTTGAGGAGGTTAGTTAGGAGTCTATGGCTGAATCTCATTTCACCTGTGTATACTCTCTTTGCCGCCTGTCGCACAGAGGTCAACGCAGACCGTTTTGATCTGGTCTGCGCTGTGAGAGGATTCAAACTGCCTTCAATACAAGGAGTAAACTATACGTGTCTGTTGCCTTGTAGCTACACAGCTACACAGATTTGATTGCACTATCCACCGCGGTAGTTTGGAACAAGGAAGTGGGTCATTGTCGAGAACAGGTCGCACAAAGCAGAATGAACTATGGAAACACTATTTACTGTCCCGATATAACTTCAGCATCGTAACTTGCAAGTGCACATGTTGTCTTTGGTTCGTGTAAATAAATGAAACAAACCAATCTCAGCGGCTCTTGCTGCCGTTAACCGCGTAGCTGTCTGCGGGCAGTCACATTTTCAGGTGCACACCAAGTGACGGCAGAGGTGGTAAAAATAACTGCGTGGCTGTCTGCATCATCGCACAGACAACTTTGATTCTGAGCATAAACCAGGCTTTAGCCCTACGCCTTTCCCCTTACCCTCCGTTTTGCACGTTCATAGGCGTAGGGCTGTCCGAATTCACGTTAAGACAGAGGGGTAGGGGTAAGGGGCACCGTTGTCCTTTTTTAAAATTGTTGTCCGAGTGATTACAAGTAATATTGTTGGTTTAACCATCGAGAGGCTGTTTTTTGAATGCTATGGGTGTCATGTCGGGATTGTTGAAGGGGTGTCTCAATTCGTAGGGGTTGCGTTTCAAGGTTTGAAGGGACGAGGGGCAAGGGGAAGGCATAGGGTTGTTCAAACTTCACAGTGTGCAAAATGAGTGTTGTACAAATGACAGTGCACAGTTTAACTTTAGAAGGAATTCAATGACAGACAGTGCATCTAGGCATTTGTGTCCAATATTCATTTTCTATTGGTTACTGCTTCTCAATGGGGGCTCTACAGCCCCCCAGGGGGTATTGGGGAGTCCTGGGGGGTGTTGAGAAGGATAAAGCTGAGAGGAGGTAGTACTCGCAATGCATTCAGGGAAATCTGTCAAAGCCCTCCGTCCGTGGAGTGAGGTGTTGGAAAATCTCCGCACGGAGGGGATGAAAGCCCTTCGCTGAACCCCTACCCATCTGTCTGAACGTGAATCAGGATGCCACTACGCTTACACGTGGACGCGCAAAACGGAGGCAAAGGGGATCGGCGTAGGGCTAAGGGGTGTAATGGGATTCACCCCTAGTTGTCAATTGTCTATTCTATTATTTGATAATAAGGGGGGGGGGGGGTGGGGGGGGGGGGGGGGAGAGTTGGGAGGCTTGTTATGAGGTCAAGGGGGCATTTGTTCACAAAAGGTTGAGAACCACTGCTATAGCTATTCTAGCCCCCAATAGTGTATAGTGCTTTTATCAACTTCTTCTCTGTGTAGGATAATGCCCCCTGAAATACACTAACACCTCCTGCCATATTACCGTAAATTTCCAAGTGGCAAGCAAGTCAGGAAGATTTGATTATATTGCTCTATAGCACAAACAAACAAAATTAGAAGCTTTTAGCGTAATTTTCTTGCTGGATTCCACGCTAAATTCAATCTTTTTGGAGCCCATATTGTGAAATGGCTACCATTTCAAGTGGTAAATCAGGTAAATTTTATTGTATTGTTTGTTAGCACATTTACACAACATTTCATACTTATATAATAACTTAAGTTACTTGGTCAACTGTGTGCAAAATTCAATATCTATGGTATGGTAATCTACGGTATTTTTGGCGGCCATCTTGAAAAATGGCCACCATTTCAAGAGGCAAATCCGGTGGATTTGATTACATTGATCTTGTGCACATTTATGTCGAACTTCATGCCTACATCGTAATTTGATTGATCAATTGTGTGCAATAAATCAATTTCTGAGATCTTGGCGGCCATCTTGGAAAATGGCCGCAATTTCAATTGGCAAATCAGGTAGCTTTAATTACATTGGTCTTGAGCTCATGCATGTCGAATTTCATGCTTGTATCATAATTTGCTAAGCCAATTCTATGCAATTCATCAATTACTGAGGTATTTTTGGCGGCCATCTTGGAAAATGGCCACCATTTAAAGTGGCAAATCAGGTGGATTTGATTTAATTGGTCTTGAGCACATACATGTTGAATGTCATGCTTGTATTATGGTTTGCTTTGTCAATTCTGTGCAATAAATCAATTTCTGAGATCTTCTTTGGCGGCCATCTTGGAAAATGGCCACCATTTTAAGTGGCAAATCAGGTAGATTTAATTGTGTTGGTCCTGAGCACATACATGTTCAATATCATGCATGTATCATAATTTTATATGTCAATTCTATGCAATAAATCAATATCTGGGCTCTTTTTTGGCGGCCATCTTGGAAAATGCCCGCTATTTCACGTGGCAAATCGGGTAGATTTGATTGTAATGATCTTAAGCACATAATTGCCGAATTTCACGCTTGTATCATAATTTGCACGATTTTTCCTGTAGCCGCTCCACTATTGGCCTTTTTCAGGCTCCGGACTTGAGAAATTTGATTAAAAGCTGTGGATTGGATGCCACAGGATCCAAAATGGACCCTCTGCTTCGCCTGAGGGAGGAGATGAAGACGTGGAGCACTTCTGATGAAGTGTTCGAAAAAGTTTGGGGAGCATCTGGTAAATTGCACTTACTTTTGGAACAGAAGGTTATTTATAATGTGTGCAGTTTTACATTTATGCTATTCTACTGCTATAACACTAACCTTTTTCTGTAATGTATTTGCCAGGTGGTTGGGCGGTCATAATGTGTCTTGTCCTGTGGCTTTGTGAACTCCGTTAAGTTTAATCTCCGGGCTGAGAGCCCACGGGACTACGCTGATATGCTGCTGTCCTTTAAGCATTTTCCTAATGTAGCCATTTATGACTTCACTAGGGGGCTTGTGGCACATATGTACTTGAGGGAGCCCGGAGACGTTCCTTTCCAAACTAATGAAGGGAGGCTTGCACCACCAACGCCCAATAACATTTCCGCTGCTAAGAAGGGGGAGCTGACTGTCCATTTCCCTTGGCTGAACCAGCAGGAGGCTGCTGCTGCTGCTGGTGGTCATCCCCCTGCTGGTTGCGCAGAGCACTATGCTCTATATGAAACCTTCCACCAGCTGAACACCAAGGATGACCGGGACTCCCTGCGGCTCATCAAGCTGGTGCCTGAGCTGTGTGGCTGGGTGAATTCGCAGGTGGCGGAGCAGCTGTTCGCGGACATGAGAAAAATAACTATTTTATGAACATGCTGTCTTCAACCAGCCACATTTTTCTGATGCGCAACATCCTGCACCACCGGAATGAGCTGCTCAACCAGAAGGCCCTGCTGAAATTCTCCCAGCTGTCTTATGGAGCAGTAACTGTGGATGTAACGGGGAAAGCTGTTCTGGGTGTTTATTTGTATCATACTACATTATATGTAGTTGATGGTTTTATCCATACTACATTATACTTAGTTGATGGTTTTATCAAAAGTGAACTGTGAAATCTCTCGACTGTGTTGTATAATGTATGTGTTTTTGCCCCAGATGGTAAAAATGTGCCCACCCCACCTGCAGCGCCTGCAGCGCCCATATCGCCGCCAGCACCCGCCACAGCATCCACAGTGCCCGCATCTCCACCGTCAGCACCCGCATCTTCTCCACCGCCAGCCGCCAGTGCCCGCATCTTCTCCACCGCCAGCGCCCGCCACAGCATCCACAGTGCCCACATCTCCATTGGCAGCGCCCGCTCCAGCACCCGTAGCACCACTCTGTGCTGCTGACCACTGCTATGCTATCCCTGGTAAATGCCCTGTCTCTTCATCGCAGGTCTCAAGAGAGATGAACAGGCCAAGTGTAACAGGGCGCACTGCCTGTTAAGTAAGGTGTGTCCCTCAGCAGTTCCCATACCCCCATGACGTCACGGGACTCAGGTAGCCGCTCAGTGGCTAATCCGTAATTGGTGGCTATGCCATTGTTTTTATAAAATCAAATGAATTAGACCGGCTCTTTGGAGCCTTCCCGGTGTGCCGGTATTCGCTGATGATGCCCGGTGCCTTTGCTACTGGTGCAGCAAGGTATGTGTGATCACAGTTTTGTCTAGATGACTGCAACCATCTAGAGATGTGTATTTAAACATATATTGTTCATTCTCAGGAGCCAGAGTCCCCGTGGCGTCTAATCCCAGTCTTGTGGCTTTCCCCCCCTCTCCGTGTTGTGGAGGTGAGCTTGTAAATATCATTTGTTATAGGCGTAGCTCATGTTAAACATTTGTCCACTAATTGTATGTAACATGTACTGATCCGTGTGTGTGTATGTTCGCCTGATTCCAGACACCTCAGAGTACGTCGAGGGTCTCTGTGGGCAGACTGCTTGCGGCAGCTGCTCACCGCTGTTTTGCCCATAGCCAAAATATTTTAGCCTTTCTGTTTTTGTTTGTTTGTTTGATTTTCTTTTACCTGTCCGCCGCTTCAGCTTGTCACATTGTTATTTTACGGGGTTTGGCTGTCACAGTTCTAGGCCTGTATGCTGCTCTAGTCGGGGCAGGGCCATACAGTAGACTAGTAGTTTGAGTGTGTATTATTATACGGATTTATTCTGTGTGTAGTGGATATCCACACTTATTGTCATTTAATCACTTACATAGCGTAGTGAGCCTATGAGCGTGTGTGTGACTGGTGTTTACCATAGGCCCTTGGTTTCGTGCACGAGTGGTGAACTAATTTATTCTCAACTAGTAAGCCTGCCCGGCTGGCCTAGCTCGGTGAACCCCTTTTATCCTGTGGCAGCCAACCCCGTTCTTGAGCATTACTGTTTTTATCTCAGCGGCGCAGGGTTTTAACTGTTGACTTAAATTGTATTAATAAAGAAAAGATTGTTATTCCTTTAAACAAAGGTACGTCTCTTGTGCATTCTATCCGAACCTGTTGTGCCTTATTGGTTGAAATCAAAATATATTCTGGGGTGGCAGTCCCCCAGTGGCGTAGTCGTGCAATTACAAGTATCACTTTGATGGTTATTATTTTAGGAAAACTAACATCTAAAGGTCCACCTTACTACACACGGATATGGATCACTGGAACCATGTCGTGTGATCTGAAGAGAACAAGATAAACAAATTTGCTTTAGATGGTGTCAAGTATGTGTGGTGGTAAACAAGTGAGTTTTACAAAAAAGGTGTATCCTCTCATAAGCCAAGCATGGTAGTGGGACTGACATGGTTTGGGGATGCATGAATGCTGTCAACATTGGCAATCTGAAATACACCTAAAAGAAACATACATGTCAACATGCACTGTGACTACTGAAGCAGATCATGATATTCTCCATAGGATTGCATTCAAATCTCACACCAATCTATTTAAGCCAGATGCAGACTCAAAATGTAAAAGTTCAATGCAAAGAAAGGTTGAAACGCACACTGATGACCTCCCTTGTCATCCCTTTTCATTTCGAGACGATTCGAGCCAACATAGCCCCTTCTCTACCGGATTTTAATCTGGGGTGTACTCACTTTTGTGAGTACATGTTCAAACATTAATGGCTGTATTTTGTTTTTTTCTGAGTGAACAAGAAATTTAAGCGGTTAAATATGTTGTTAAAAGGTCACTAATCATTGTGTCAAAGTTACATTTCTGTAATGCTTTCCTATGAAAAGATATACGCAAAAATCTGAAAAACTGTGAGGGGTGTATTCACTTTCGTGATATACTGTAACCATGGAAGCAAACTTCGATTTCAACATTGTAAGTACTATGTGTGCTAGTGTCAGTATTTAGCAGCAGCATCATAATGCTTAGGGGGTAAACTTCATCTTGATGTTTTTCAGTTTGATATGCCTCATCTGAGGAGGTGGTGGTGCAAGGTCCTCCTGGAGAACTGTGGGATTGAAGGGTGTGGATATTTACTTGCAATTTAATGTAAGATAAATACATTTTCCATGTTGGATTGGCAACCCAATTGTGTGTGTGTGTGTGTGTGTGTGTGTGTGTGTTCCCTTTGTCTCTCTTTCTGTCTTCCTTTCTCTGACTTTCTACTGCAGATGTGGAAAAAGATTCTCTCACCTGACCCAGGAAGCACACCAGTTGGCGAAAGGACTCCTGGCACCCGTGTTCTATGTGCCATGGAAACGGAGGCATGCGACCAAGGTATGAAGTCATTACGTTTCTTATATACATCTATCGCTGTAATGTTACTTTATATACACATATTTTGCAGCTATTACAGCTTCCAACTCATCTGAGAAGGCTCTCTGATGAAGTGTAGGACACACATGGTGTGTGTATTAGATTAGATTATACTTCATTATCATGCAAGCATGAAAATTGCCTTTGGTCTCACAGGGTAAAAAACATAACATGGACACAAATAGACAAAACACACATTCAAATGTGTGTGTGTGTGTGTGTGTGTGTTATTCATGTCTGTGTCAATATGTTACTGTGAGGTGTGAGTGAATGTGACTGAGCGAGTGTAAATGTATGCACCACCAGTATATTTATGTACCTGTGTATTAATTAACTACAATGTGTGTGTGATAGGAACCTACACCTTTCAAGGTATCCAGGCCTGACAAAGAGGAGGTTGGAATTTTGGAGGTATGTCACAACATCTGTCATAGACTGTACCATATTGGAAAGAGTTTTGGATGTGCTTGTTTCTACAAACATGACTGAAAGGCCCTGACCATACATACACTGTTCAGCTCCTGTTTTACTGCTTTCAGTGCCTATGATGTTGTATTCCAAAACCCTAGTGCAGAACTTTGCAAAGCCTGTTTGCATTCCCCCACCAACTCTTCACCCTCTGACCAAAACGATGTCAACTGTATGTTACCACAGCTGCCAGATGAAGTCCTGAAGAAGATTTTTCTAAGCGTTGTCTTAGAGGACGGATATTCCGCCATCATGCGGCTGTCTTTGACATGCCAGAAAATCAGCGGCGGCGTCTGCCAGCCCCAGTTCACCGAGGATGCCCACTACAACTGGCTGGACAGTATGTTATTATAATATTGCATTTATAGAGCCTTTGCATCAGATGTTGACATGCCAAAATGTGTGGCTGTAGACAAATGTGTAGGCATCTAAACTGACTGTACTCATTGGATTTTAGGTGCGGTGAAATGGAGCCTGTTCCCGCCCAGCCACCGGGAGAAATACAGAACAGCATTGGTCATATCGGAGTGCCGCAACCTACAGTGCCGCAAGCTGTATAAGGACAGCGGGCCAGGGTACAGGGGGAACGGCCAGCGGGGAGTCCTCCAGGGGTTTTATGCAATGGAGGACTTTGCCGGGTATTGCGGCTGGGACTGCCACCTCACTGATGTGATGGGGGGGAGTGGGAGGTGAATGATTGTAGTTGTTTGAACTAACTCTTTGTTTTTTGTTACTTTGTTTATTGGTAGAATTGGGTTGTTTTGAAAGTCTCTTTCCATAATTCACTCCAGGAACTATCTGTAATAGTAATTAGTAATTCATTCTCCCATTTTTCTTTTGCCTTGCACTTTGTTTTTGTCATCCTTTGTATTAGTTTATAGGCCTTTGCTAGAGCACCTCCCCTTCTACTTTTGTTTCTATTTTCTAACAAAAAAAAATTAAAACTTCATTAGTTGCCTTTTCCGCCTTTTGTAGTATATAGCTCCTGACCTGTAAATACTTTAAAAAAAGGTTTTTGTGGTACACTGTTTCTCTCTGCAAGGGTTACTATATTTTCTTGAAGTTGTTTGAACTAACGTAATGATTGAAGTTCTTATATTTATTTAGTTATATTGTTATTGTTATATTTATTTTGTCATATTGTTGTATCCTTTCTTTTTATAAATAATAAAAACAATTACATTTATGGCTTGAGTCATGTTTCCCTTACTAAGAATTTCCTATCGTATGCACAATGTCTGTAAACAATATGGATTAAGGGTGAATGCCTATGCATTTGACATATCACAGTTAGCCTAGGCTATCAATACATGCAAATTTGGTTTCTCCTCATGAGAAACTCCAGTAGCGGTGTTAATAACCTTGTAGCCTAATATATATATTTGTACTCTTTGAACAGCGTGACCTTTTCAGAGTGAATTCTAATCAATAACTTAACATCAAGTTCTAGAATTTAAATTACACTGACCATGACTCAAATGTTACACAAGCTTTTTAACTCCACTGTTACAGTAAATTACAAACACTAGGCCATATCTGGACTTACAGACGCTAACTGAAATACTGATTATTGAAATAATACTGAAACCCCATTGTGAGTACCTATTTGTGTTTGTATTAATGGCTGTGTAATGAACACACACTTACTGGACAATGTTCATCTATAAAGGACTGTGCACTACGTAGGGAAGCTAAAATCTTGGTATACGTTGTATACTGACAATAAAGGCTTTCTATTCTATTCTATTCTGTGTAGTATGGCATAGACAATGCGTCATATCGTAAGCTGCTCTGAGAGCAGAATTGCCGATATGCGGTAAAGCTGCCCTCAGAGCATAATTTTCAAAATATGCCGCGAAATTCCCAAAAGAGCAGCTAAATATATTGAATGTATCCGGATACCGATAAGAGCAGAGAAAACGGTACCAAAACTCTACTGTAAGCACTAACATTATAAGTTGCAATGAGAGGCACATAAAGCCCGGATTGACGAAGTAGGCTAAGCTAACATTAGCCACCAACTGTTAAAGTCTACCGGTAGGTATTATTTCATTCTTCACTTGACAGTTAATGACGTCAGACGTCATCGTGAATCGGACCAATCAGGGCTGCCTTAAATACACGCCCCCCGTCTTCCAGGACGCAGCCGGACCCTTCTCTAAAAATCTGCTCAATTTACGTTTTTGACCTTTTCGTGACCTTGACCTTGACCCAATCACTCTCAAACTTGTTCCTTGGGTCATGACCAATCATCCCACTAAATTTCATAAAAATCGGCTCAATTTACGTTTTTGACCTTTTCGTGACCTTGACCTTTGACCCAATCACTCCCAAAAAGTAATCGATTGTTCCTTGGGTCATGACCAATCATCCCACTAAATTTCATAAAAATCGGCTCAATTTACGTTTTTGACCTTTTCGTGACCTTGACCTTTGACCCAATCACTCCCAAAAAGTAATCGATTGTTCCTTGGGTCATGACCAATCATCCCACTAAATTTCATCAAAATCGACTCAGTTCTGTCTGAGTTATAGCCTACGAAGTACAAACATATTTACAAATAAATAATAAATACACAGCGGTCAAAACATAACCTTCGCCACCTTTGTCTCGCCGAAGGTAAAAATCGCGTAAAGATCAAATTTGGCTATTGGCAACCCAGTTTCAATGAGCAGCATAGTTGCAGTACGCTTTTTGACCATTTCCTGCACAGTGTCCCTTTAAAGGAAAGGAGCAGTGTCCCTGCTCATTGAAACTGGGCTGCATTTTGTCAAATCTGATCTTTTCTTGTCTACTAATACGGTAGACAGGTCATGCACGACAGTGTCTACGCGCGCGCGCAGAATAAAATACCTGGCGTGTGCAGTACGTGGTGCTCGTGAACCTTTTGTCCAGGTCTTGTCGCCATACTAATGGAGCAGCTGGCTAATTAGAACTAATACTCATGAACGGCGTGACGTTTTCCATGTGCGTTACGCCCATTTGTGGGGGAAAACAACACATGCAAGTCAATTGGTGATGTTGGGGATTAATAAACGAAAGATACGGACCTGTAGACTAGCGTTGTTCACGCGCAACATGCCGAAAACGTGTTCCGTTGCCGGTTGTTCAAATAATATAGCCAAACAGCCGTGGCTGAAGCATGGAATGTATTCATTTAGGCTAGCCAATGTAGCATGTAAGTCAATGAGACATTCGGTTTGTTTTCACCCATAAAGGGGCGTAACGCAAATTTAAGAGCAAAGTACCCGGATGACCGTTCATGAGTATAGCACTGAGTGCAGAGGGGGGGAGAGAGAGAGCGTTTTAACACCTCATTGCTTATCATAGCCATCAAGCAGAGAGCAAAACACACACACACACACACACTAATGCACACGTACACGCACAAATGCACACACATACAGAAACACACACACACACACATGCATAGACATAAATCGCGCACATACAATACACACACATACAGAAACATAGAAGTGCACATCCTCACAGAAACACACACACTACATGCGAACACACACACACACATAAATCATGCGATGATACACAGAAACATGCATTGACACACACACACACACATTCACGTTGTTTCTCTCTCTCTCTCTCTCTCTGACTCTCACACAAACTCTTTTTCTCTCTCGCTCACTCACTCTCTCTCTGTCTCTCACTCACACGCACACACACACCCACACCCAGAAGAAACCGATATGATGGACTTTTTCCATTGAGATGGAAGGCTATCTCTCTAATTCTGTCGTTTTATCCATCTCTCCTCTTCATCTCTCCATTTCTTCCACGCACCTTTGCTTGCCCCTAATGCTCTCTCTCTCTCTCTCTCTCCCTCTCTCTCTCTCCCTCTCTCTCCCTCTCTTTCTGACTGTATCCATCTTTTCCCCGCACCTTTGCTTGCCCTTAATGCTCTCTCTCTCTCTCTCTCTCTCTCTCTCTCTCTCTCTCTCTCTCTCTCTCTCTCTTTCTGACTATATCCATCTTTTCCCCGCACCTTTACTTGACCTTAATGCTCTCTCTCTCTTTCTCTCTATATTCATCTATAACTTTGCTTGACCTTAATACTCTCTCTCTCTCTCTCTCTCTCTCTATCTCTCTCTCTCTCTCTCTCTCTCTCTCTTTCTCTCTCTCTCTCTCTCTATATTCATCTTTACCTTTGCTGGACCTTAATGCTCTCTCTCTCTCTCTCTCTCTCTCTCTCTCTCTCTCTCTCTCTCTCTCTCTCTCTCTATATATATATATATATATATATATATATATATATATATATATTCATCTTTACCTTTGCTGAACCTTAATGCTCTCTCTCTCCCTCTCTCTCTCTCCATCTCTGCACATTTCCTGCACCCTCGCTTGGCCTCAATGCTCTCTCTCTCTCCATCTCTGCACATTTCCTGCACCCTCGCTTGGCCTCAATGCTCTCTCGCTTTCTCCCTCTCACTCTTGCCCTTTTTTTCTGTACATCGCTGTCTCTGTCCATCTTAATTCTCTCCATCTCTCTCTCCATTTCTCCCTCTCCGTTTTAATGCTCTTCCTCCATCATTCTCCATCTCAATGCTGTTTCTCGCCATCTATCTCCCTATCCCCCCTCTCCCTCTCGCTCTGTCCATGCCCCCTCCATCTCTCTACCGTCACCCTCTCTCCATGCCCCCTCCATCTCTCTCCCTCTCTCTCTCTCGTTCTCTTCCTCTTCTCTGTCTTAATGCTCTATCTGCCGTAATCGTCCATCAGCCCACAGAGACAGGAATAGCCATAGCAGTGCTGAATGCAGAGCATCTGGCAAACGGGGCATTTTCCCATATGAGCTGGTCTGGCCATCTGGCAAACGGGGCGTTTTCCCATTGGAGCTGGACTGGTCATGTGGCATACAAGGCATTTTTCAAGTTTTGTCAGAGGACGCGCTCATCTTCTTGGAAAAAAATGAATGTCTTTGGGTGTGCGATAAAAGGTATCAACTGAGAAAAGAAAAATCTGCACTCACAAACTAAGTGTCATTATTTATTTATAGCTGAAACGTGTTTGCTTTTGGACATGGTGGTAATATAAATACAAGGCATTTCCCATTGGAGCTGGACTGGTAATCTGGCATACAGGGCATTTTCCCGCCTGGACTAAGAGTCCTCAGGGGCCGATGCTTTGGATTTAAAAAAAAAGTTTTAGGAGTATTTTTTTCTTGTTTTTACGTATTTGTATGGGCTTTGTATGTCTTGAGGAGATGTGAAATGTTGACCACTTGAGTTTCCCACTGAGGGATAATAAAGTTTACCTTGACCT
Organism: Engraulis encrasicolus; assembly: GCF_034702125.1. Classification (NCBI taxonomy): domain Eukaryota; kingdom Metazoa; phylum Chordata; class Actinopteri; order Clupeiformes; family Engraulidae; genus Engraulis; species Engraulis encrasicolus. The sequence continues at coordinate 53,484,528 of NC_085868.1, read as the reverse complement.
TGACCTTTTCCTTGAGGTGTTGCGTCACTAGGAGGGCACGGCCTGGCTACATGCGCCCTGATCCTGGGTCACGCCTGTTTGTGGTCCTAGTCCAACCCTAGGTGGATTGCATACGAGCCTTAAACACACACACACACACACACACACACACACACACACACACACACGTATGCTCTCACAAGACCATTTGTGGTCCCAGAAGGTGTATTGATGCCCGGGCCGGTATGAGGTCCTAGTCTAACCCTGGCTGTATTGTATTTGCCAGAGCGCTCTCTGTTCCCAATGGACCATATTCGAGCCGTGAAAAAACACACACACACTTACATTTACGCTCTCACAAGACCAATGGCCGCTCAGCTTAAACGTCACTTAGGAGGGATAGTTTGGATGGATGATGCTCGCATGTATGTAGTGTGTGTGTGTGTTGTGTGTACAGTAGTGTGTGTGTGTGTGTGCGTAGAGTGTGTGTGTGTGTGTGTGTGTGTGTTTAACCACATAATGCATGGCAGAAGGATGGATAGATATGGCCACTGTATCTCTCTCTCACTCTCTAAATCCCTATCTCTTTCTCTCTCTCTCCCTCTCTCTCTCTCTTACTCTCTCTCTCTCTCTCTCTGCCTTCCTCTATCTCTGTGATTTAGTTGCAGAAAATGCGGAATTGATATGGTAATACGTATTATGCATTAGGCCAATGCATGCTAAAGCAAATGCATGCCCTAAAAGCATTAGGATCGCTCTAAAGTTGATATAAGCCCTTTTTGTGAGTGCGTTACAATATGCGACCTTGCCTCCTCCACTTGTGCTTGTCTCCTCGTACTAGGAAGTAATTAGGGATGTGCATTTCTGGCAAAAACACTATTTGAAATTCGATGGCCACTATTCGAATATTATTCGAAAATCGAGAAAAAAAAAATAGATGTGCGTTTGCTGACTTAAGGACTCCCACCGTCATCCTTTGAAAACATCAGTACACTGGAGCAGGGAGTCTGTGTGATGGAGGTGGCGACCGCGTCCGTGCCGTGAAATATTTCTCATTCTCTTCCCCTCCTTCCATTCTCGTGACGGCAAGGGGAATAGTAAACCCCACTCGAACAACATTGTGTTGTTCGCTAGTTGGGCTGCATTAGTTAGCAATTGACATTGTTGACATTATCCCGATTCGCACGGTTACAGGGGTGGCTTTTACTTTGGAAAGGTTTGTTATCCAAATCCGAAGCAACTTCATATGAAATGACCCCCAAATAGTTGCAGATTACAGTTCATGTAGTGAGCCAGATAAAATCGCCTCAGCTAAGACTATCATGTTTACCTCGCTTGTTAGCTCATTATTATTAGCGTGAGACATTGAAATAGCTGCCATTGCTGACACTGACATTGGCTAACGTAGCTTACCTTGCACAAGTTTACGCTGGCCAAATCAGGCGCAAATTGATGTGACATTATTCCCGAATAGTTCCAGATGACCATGTTCCATGTTTACAAAACCATCACCAACTGCAGATTTAAAGTGTCAACGATTTATTGATAAATGCCCAATGCCCATTCCTGAAATGCACGAGATGCGTGGCTTCTCCCTGGCTGTAAAAAGTGCGTGTCGGCGGGGGGGCGGATCACAATATAATATAGAACAATACATTAGAACTCAGGAGAGAAAGGCAGAAAGGAGGACGATTACTGTTTACGATTAACTTGAGCTACGTTACTTCTCCTTAATTTTATGAATATTTTACTACATATTTATTTCTATTTTTGTTATAGGCCTAACTATATTCATTGGATTTAGCCCTTTAAAACACTGTGTTATCTTTTTGATGCTTCCAGAATGGCAATGACCGAGTCATAGTGCATTATTATAGGCCGTCAGTTATGTCATAGTAGAGTAGTACAGGTAGCTATTGTAATTAACCTTTTAATGACTATTACAGTGTGCCACTGGAAGTACGACGTATAGTATGGCAACCGTATCTCACTCATTTCGTGAAGTATTCACGAAAATAATAGATTAATTTTCGTGGTGCATTCACGTTATTTCCCGCCTTTCGTAAAGTCTTCACGAAAATAATAGATTAATTTTCACGCTGCCTATTCACTTGAATTGCCCGACTGTTGCCTAGCGACCCATTAGTTTGATGCCCTTTCGTTAGCATACCGTCACATGGTAATCAAACATTTCACCCCCTCCCCGCCCCTGCAGACGTTTGGATAACCATAGCCGCAGTGGGGCAATTCAAGTGAATATTTACGAAAGGCGTGAGATAGGGCTCAGTATGGTGCTACACACAGAGGAACACACAATATTCCAGCCACACACACCCCCCCCCCCCTTTCTCATACAACATTACATTAGAACTCAGGAGTGAAAGAAAGAGAGGAGGACAATTACTGTAACTTGAGGTTCATTGCGCGTCCTTCATTTTATGAATATTTTATTACATATGTATTTCTATTCCTGGTATAGGCCTAACTCTATTCATTGGATTTAAAAACAGAAAAACACAATATTCCAGCCAGTCCCACCTCCCTCATGCACCCACTGTAAGAAATATACCCACTAACAACAGCAGCAGCATAAACAATGAGAAAGACAATAAAATATTGTAAACAGCAATAGCTATTTCTATTTTTAGATAACACAGAAAAAGTATTTTGCCCAGAAAGTGGTTCCGTACGCTAATGCATGCTCCTTCTACCCTTCCCCTTTGGCCATTCTGTTACTCCCCTCCTCATCATCATCATCTCTCTCTCTCTCTCTTTCTCTCTCTCTCTCTCTCTCACTCTCTCTCTCTCTCTCTCCCCGCCATCCTCTCCCTCTCTCTCTATTTTCTCTCTCTCTCTCTCTCTCCCCCTCTCTCTCTCTCTCTCCCCCCTCTCTCTCTCACACACTCTCTCTCTCTCTCCCTCCCCCCCCCCCCTCCTCTCTCTCCCCCCCACTCACCTCTCTCTCTCTCTCTCTCTCTCTCCCTCTCTCTCCTGCCATCCTCTCTCTCCCCCTCTCTCTCCCCCTCTCTCTCTCTCTCTCCCTCTCTCTCCCGCCATCCTCTCTCCCCCCCCTCTCTCTCCTCTCATCCCCCTCCCTCCCTCTCTGTCTCTCTCTCTCTTTCCCCTCCCCCCCCCCCCCCCCCTCTCTCTCTCTCTCTTTCTCTCTCTCTCCCCCCACCATTCTCTCTCTCTCATTTTATTTTCCCTCCCCCCCCCCCCCCCCCCCCCCCCCCCCCCCGCCCCCCCCCCCCCCCACCCCTCCCCCTCCCCCCCTCCCCGCACCCCCCCCTCCCCCCCCCTCCGCACCCCCCCCCCCCTCTCTCTCTCTCTCCTTCCTTATTGCCCTCCAGGCTAAAATGGACTTCTCGGATGACTTTCAGCTGGTCATATTTCTTCATTTGCGATCCGATCCTCATCCATCGCTCCCGCTCCCTCCTCCCGCTTTTCCTCCCTCCTCCCTCTTTTCCTCCCTCCTCCCTCTTTTCCTCCCTCCTCCCGCTTCTCCTCCCCTCCTTCCCCTCCTTCCCCTCCTCCCTCTTTTCCTCCCCTCCTTCCCCTCCTGCTCCCTGTATCCCGCCATCTGCTTTCAGTCTAGCTGCTGATTGGAGGATCGGGTTGCTCTGCTGATGTGTGTGTGGCATGGTGATGTGCCGTGCTGTACTGTACTCTGAGTTACTCTTTGCAGTGCCATGCTGTGCCGTGATGTGGTGTACTGATCTGTAATGTGCTGTGCATTGTGGTGCTTGTGTTGTGTTGTGCTGTGCTACTCTGTGCTGTGCTGTGCTGTGTTGTGATTTGTTGTACTACTCTGTAAAGTAGTGCTGTACCACTCTGTAATGAGCTGTCCTGTGCTGTGTCGTCCTGTGTTGTGCTGTGTTCTGCCTTGCTGTGTTGTGCTGTGCTACTCTGTGCTGTGCTGTGCTGTGCTGTGCCGTGCCGTGCCGTGCCGTGCCGTGCCGTGTCGTGTCGTGTCGTGTCGTGTCGTGCTGTGCTGTGCTGTGTTGTGCTGTGTCGTGCTGTGTCGTGCTGTGCTGTGCTGTGCTGTGCTGTGCTGTGCTGTGTTCTGCCTTGCTGTGGTGTGTTGTGCTACTCAGTGCTGTGCTGTGCTGTGGTGTGGTGTGCTGTGCTGTGCTGTGCTGTGCTGTGCTGTGCTGTGCTGTGCTGTGCTGTGCTGTGCTGTGCTGTGCTGTGCTGTGCTGTGCTGTGCTGTGCTGTGCTGTGCCGTGCCGTGCCGTGCCGTGCCGTGCCGTGCTGTGCCATGGTCTCTGAGGTGCTGTGTTCTGCCTTGCTGTGCTAGTCTGTGCTATGCTGTGCTGTGCAACTCTGTGCTGTGTTGTGCTACGCTATGTTGTACTGTGGTGTTGTGCCTTGCTGTGCTGTGCTGTGCTGTGCTGTGCTGTGCTGTGCTGTGCCGTGCCGTGCCGTGCCGTGCCGTGCCGTGCCGTGCCGTGCCGTGCCGTGCCGTGCCGTGCCGTGCTGTGCTGTGTCTTTGATGTCCTGACATACATTGGTGCGCTATACAAATAAACTTGCCTTGCCTTGTTCTGCCCTGCTGTTCTGATCCTGTTTCACATCCCATTAAAGCTACATGAGAAGGGAATATATGGAGCTCAGTTGCCAATCATGTGCACAGCAGACAGACAGACAGATAGTGATACAGGGATTCTTTCTCTCTCGCTCATTCATTCACACACACACATGGGTGCATGCACGCACACACACAAGCATTCGTGTGCATGTACACACACACACACACACACACACACACACACACACACACACACACACACACACACACACACACACACACACACACACACACACACACACACACACACACACACACACACACACACATTTTAAATTCCATACACTGGCCCACACACAAGACCTGCATGTAGAGACACAGAGACAGTGAGAAGCACAGAGAGACACACACGCACGCGCATGTACACACACATACACACACACACACACAACACACAAACGTACACACACACAAACACACACACACACCACAAAGGAGAAAGGGGGGAAATCATTTGCATTCAAAGACATGCATAAGCACACCTTACCATGCACACACACACACACACACACACACACACACACACACACATAAACATAAACACATGCACACACACACACTTTCAAATGCAGACACTCATAAGCACACCTTGACATGCTCACAGACACACAGGCAAGCAAAAGAATATCTCGTCACACCCCGTTGCACACATGATGCATGTACACACACACAGAGACAGACAAACATACATACACTGACACACACAGACACACACACCAAGTAAATCTCGGCACACCCTGGCAGACTCAGGCAATATTATTCACACCGTGATTGTTAATAGCCTCACATATGCTTATCAAACATGCTTTCTCTCTCACACACACACACACACACACACACTGAAACTCCAACCAGTAATTCTCTATGTGCACAGGCTAATGGAAAAGTTTAAATCCAAAAGACACAAAAGGTGTTTCCATGTTGGTGAAGTCCGTTTGTGTAGCAGCTAGTGGTGTCAACAATGATCGATTCGGCGATGTAATCCAATGCAGGGCATGGACGATCCAGAGACGATCCGGCAATTTCCAGAATCTATTTAATAAGTTTCAATTACTTCCATGTATATTTCGGGAGCAAATGAATGTTAAATTAAATAAAAGCACTTCAAAACATTGCAAGACTGATGCAGACTGATACAGAAAACAGCCAATAAATTGTTGCTCAATATCTGACTACTTGTATTGCCTCATCATGACTGATTAAACTTTTGCTTTGCTTTCAGTAGAAATGTAATGCATTGCAATGCATTGTAGAATTGAATCGGATCGGATCGCATAGAATCGAATCGAATCGCTACCTCCCGAATCGTGATCGAATCGGATCGTGAGAGCAGTGCCGATCCACACCACTAGTAGCAGCATCATACCACCATAGCATCAATTAGGAGGATGCTCTACGATGGGTGCGTCATATCATGGGTGCGTCATCCCCACTCTCTCTCTCTCTCTCTCTCTCTCTCTCTCTCTCTCTCTCTCTCTCTCTTTATTTTTCTTTCTTTCTTTTTTTTCTTTCTTTCTTTCTTTCTTTCTTTTTTTCTTTCTTTCTTTCTTCTTTCTCTTTATTTTTCTTTCTTTTTTTTCTTATATTCTCTCTCTTCCTCTCTCTCACTTTCTCTCTCTTTCTTCCTCACTCTCTCGATCTCTCTCTTTCTCCCCCCCCTCTCTCTCTCTCTCACACACTTTCTCTCTCTCACACACACTTTTTTCTCTCTCTCTCTCTCTCTCTGTCTCTCTCTCTCTCTCTCTCTATCTTCCCCTCTCTCTCTCTCTCTCTCTCTCTCTCTCTCTCTCTCTCTCTCTCTCTCTCTCTCGATCTTAGTTTTAAGATGTGCACTGTTCTCAAGTGTGCTCCGTGTTCTTCCAAGGAAACAGCAGGAATTGGAGAACAAAGGAAAAGTGTAAGTAAGTGCATGCGTGTGTGTGTGTGTGTGTGTGTGTGTGTGTGTGCGCGCGGATGTGTGTGTGTGTGTACGTGTGTGTCTGTGTGTGTGTGTGTATTTGTATTTAGTCATTGCAGGTTGTGTGTGTGTGTGTGTATGTGCATGTGTGTGTATGTAGTATGTACTGTATGTGTGCGTGCGTGTGTGTCTTGCTAGTCTCATGTCTTTTCATGTTGTGGCTTTTCCAGGTAAACATCTGAAACCTGAAACATGTGTTCTCTCTTCCAAGACTGTCTTCCTGCTTTAAACATCTAAACCGTCAGCCTCCGTGCTTTAAACATCTAAAGCGCCTTAACACACATTCCCTCCCAAGTCTCCCTGCTTTAAACATCTAAAGTGTCTTAACACACATTTCCTTCCAAGTCTTCCTGCTTTGAACAGCTAAAGCATCTTAAAACACGTTCCCTTCAATCCAAAGTCTCAATGTGGTTGGAATTGGTTTGAGAACAAAAATGGAAATGACAGCCACCCAGTTCCAACGGCCATGATGGTATCTTAGAATCATATTTAAATGAATGCCAGTGAAGACTGCCAGTTTTTTTGTTTAGCTTTGTGAAAAGAGATCTTCTTCTTCTGATCCTCTTTTCAGCAAAGATGAACTCATCGTTCATGTCTGTATGAGGATTTTCTCTGTCATTATTTTAGATAACAAGCAGAGGATAACACATGTAGTCTGTAGTCATGTGTGTGTGTGTGTGTGTGTGTGTGTGTGTGTGTGTGTGTGTGTGTGTGTGTGTGTGTGTGTGTGTGTGTGTGTGTGTGTGTGTGTGTGTGTGTGTGTGTGTGTGTGTGTGTGTGTGTGTGTGTGTGTGTTTCTGCGTGTGCCTTATCACAATAAACATGAGACCCAAGCTTTCTTATTTACCTTTCTATCACCAACCCTCCCTCTTCCTCTCTCTTCCTCTCTCTCTCTCTCTCTCTCTCTCTCTGTCACTCTCTCCCTCTCTCTCTCTTTCCCTCTCTCTCTCCTGCTCTGTTTCTCTATACCTTATTTGCTTTTTTATCACTCTGTCCCTCCCATGTCCCTCATTCTCTCTCTCGCTCTTTCTCTCTGTCCCTCCCACACTCTTCCCCTCTCTCTCTCTCTCTCTCTCTCTCTCTCTCTCTCTCTCTCTCGCTCTCTCTCTTGCTCTGTTTCACTACACCCTTTATAGCTTTTCCTCCACCCCTCTTCTTTCTATACCTCCATCTGCACATTGTCACTGCAATCTCTCCATTACCTCTCTCTCCTCTCTCTCTGTGTCATTGTGATCTCTTTGTTGCCCCTTTTTCTTTTCTCTCTGTCTACACTTTGTCTCTGTAATCTCTCCATCGCTCCTCTCTCTCTCTTTCCTCTTCTCATGCTCTGTCGTTTGAAATGCACTCAGTAAGCTAGTCTTTATCAGCCTGCAATGACTGAGTACAAAGATACAAACATGCATGTACACGCACATGCACGCACGCACGCACACACACACACACACACACACACACACACACACACACACGCACGCACACACACAGAGACAAACACACACACACACACACACACACACACACACACACACACACACACACACACACGCACGCACGCACACACACAGAGACAAACACAGACACACAGACACACACACACACACACACACACACACACAGACACACACACACACACCACTCAGAAAGAGGAGTTGCTATCTGGGGCATTGAGTGGAGAAGCGGTGTAGACTGTACTAGTCTCTAATCTCTGATAGTAGAATCTCCTGCTCTTTACTGACAATGTGCAGGCAGATACAGATCACACACACACACACACACACACACACACACACACACACACACACACACACACACACACACACACACACACACACACACACACACACACACACACACACACACACACACACACACACACACACACACACACACACACACACACACACAACTTCACAATCACTTCTCTCTGTCCATATTTGTGTGTGTGTGCGCGCGCGTGTGTGATACTCTTAAAAATGTGTCTGACCTTATCATCACTCCTCCCTGTGTGTGTGTGTGTGTGTGTGTGTGTGTGTGTGTGTGTGTGCGTGTGTGTGTGTGTGTCTGTGTCTGTGTGTGTGTGTGTCTGTGTGTGTGCGCGTGCGCACGTGTGTGTGTGTGTGTGTGTGTGTGTGTGTGCGTGCGCACGTGTGTGTGTGTGTGTGTGTGTGTGTGTGTGTGTGTGTGTGTGTGTGTGTGTGTGTGTGTGTGTGTGTGTGTGTGTGTGTGTGTGTGTGTGTGTGGGTGTGTGACCTGAGCATCACTCCCTCCCTGTGCTGTGAGTTTGTCCTGTTCCGCTTATCAACAAGAACAAATGACAATGTTATTTACACACACACACACACACACACACACACACACACACACACACACACACACACACACACACACACACACACACACACACACACACACACACACACACACACACACACAGCAAACACACACACATACACACACACACACACACACACACACACACACACACACACACACACACACACACACACACACACACACAGCAATCAGATAAAATACGCTCCTGCTGCAGCGACAGGTTTGTAAACAAAAAAGCTTTGGAGTTTTATTTTTTATTACTGTATATTGTTTTTTTTAGTGTTTTTCTCATGTCTGGTGACAGATGTTTGTTAGCTTTCACAGACGGCTTCCTCCTGCGAGTGGTAATCTCAGCAAAGTCTTTTGAAACTTGTTGAAAGGCTTTCGTTAAAGTGTTGAAGTAATGAACCTTCAAGTCAAAAAGTCAACACTGTGCGAGATTTTTAGTTATTTATTTTCAGAATTCGTGCTGCCCATTCACTAATGTTAACTTTTTCATGAATACTTACCATCACCATCAAATTTGAAGTATTCATTATGACTGGAAAAAGGGGGATCTTCTCCATGGTCCGCCATTTTGAATTTCCAAAAATAGCCATTTTTAGCTGCAAGAATGACTGTACTTGGACCACACTAGGAAATATTTGTTTATTACTTAGTAAACTTTCATGTCTGCGCCTGTTGAAAAAGTTCAAAGTTTCCACACCCATCCTAAAAGCCTTTTACTCCTCATCAGTGGAGAGCATCTTATCAGGGTCCATCATTACCTGGTACGGAAACGCCACAGTGCGTGAACAGAAAGAACTATAAAGGATAGTGCGTTCTGCTGAGCGCTGTATTTGTCAACCTCTGCCTGCCGTGAAAGACATATACACAAAGAGAGTGCTATCTAGGGCCCATAACATTCTCAAAGACCAGTCACACCCAGGATATGGACTATTTAAAAAACTGAGATCTGGAAGGCAACTGTGCTGTCACAGAGCTAGAACTGAGAGACTGAGAAAGAGCTTTTTTCCTCATGCCATTTGCTTACTGAATTCCTCCTAATTACTTTGGTTGAACACACACACACACACACACACACACACACACACACACACACACACACACACACACACACACACACACACACACACACACACACACACACACACACACACACACACACCTTTTATTTTTATTTTTATTTTATTTCTTCTTCACCCTTCTTCTGCACGCTTGTTTTGCACCGGCCATGCGTTTCATCACAAGTGACACGAAAGAGTCTCTATGTATATGACAAATAAATATTCTTGAATCCTTGATGTATAGATCAAATTTGGCAATAGGCAGCCCATTTTCAATTAGCAGCATAGTTGCAGTACCTTTTTTGACCATTTCCTGCACAGTGTACCTTTAAGGAAAGGAAAGGAATCTTGCTCTGAGCAAGAAAAATGCCAAGGAGGACAGGTGGAGATTTCTTTAGAAAATGTATTGACAAAACTGTATTACCGGTAGTAGCCTAGTTTTAGAGAGACAAAGAAGGGAAGAGTCCAGTTGCTACTTTGGCTGAAGTGAGGAATTGTGTTGTTCATCCTTAGTCTCCAAACAAAGGCCCGCGGGCCAAATCCGGCCCAGGCATGGCAAACAAACATTTCGTCCGCCATGAGGCAGGCCAGAACAAATGACAGCATAAATGTGTGTGATTTTCGATCCCTTACACTCCAGTGGGTCATATCTCTTCCAAAGCATTCACAGAAAGTTATCTTATACTAACACTCTCATAACAGACATTGATAAGAAGGGAAAACGGAGAAGCGGAAATCTGTTGTCTGTCCAGACATCTAACTTGTGTCTCAATGGGTTGGGGCGTTGGTTTGGCCCGCAGCCTCACTATTTGGCCCTCGGAGAGAAATGATTGGAGACCACTGCTACATTATGCATAACAAGACACAGGAACAGGGGAAAAAAACATGTTTGCCTGAAGGTGGCAGGCCAAGACTTTAAGAAGAAAAGGACATTAACAATTGTTTGTACTGTAGTAGTTCTTAACTTGGGGTGCGGGCACCCCGTGGGGGTGCGCCAGAGATTGCGTGGGGTGCGTAAAAATGTTGTCTGTGTTGAGGTTGTGACCAACATTTTGCTGGGGAACATTATAATTAGGCCAAATCAAAACCAAAGGCCTCAAGCAAGAATCATTATAATTAATCACTTTAACCCATTGTGTCCTGGAGCAACATATACGCTGCATTAAGGTTCTTGAGATTTTAGCTGTTTCATTAAAAATGTGGGTATGTTAGAGTTGATTGAACACATCACTATGCAAAATGGAAGTCCTAGCTTTTAAATGCAACTTATTTCATGTTTTTATGTGCTTCGGAGGCTGAGATATTTAGGTTTTAATAGGGAGAGGGCACCTTTTTCCAAAAAGGGCTGAGGCTAAAATGGGTTAATTCATATTTTTTTAGTGCGTTCACAAGTGTAGACGTTGGGGGTGGGTGTGGTCGGGCACAGGTAAGGGGGTCCTTTTAGGAAAAAAGTTAAGAACCACTGCTGGGGCCTTGCCGTGACTTAACGGTATGAACTCGTCTGCTACCCCGGGTTCCATTCCGCCCAGGTCCTTTGCCGACCCCTCCCCATCTCTCTCTCCCAAACGTTCTCTCTCTCTCTCTCTCTCTCTCTCTCTCTCTATCAAACTGTCCTGTCACTAATAAAGTCTTAAAAAAACCCCAGAAAACAAAGGCCCACTGCTGTAGTACAACACAAAGAGAGCCAGTGCATACCATGTATTGATGAGGCCCCAATTCTGGACCTCCTTAGCTTGATTATCATCGACTTTCAGACTTGGTCTGACCAAGAGTATAACAGCTAACATTTTCCAAACGGCATGGCTGACCTGTTTACTAATGGTTGTTTGCTTCCTGACAACGTGGCAGGAGTTCCCGATTTCCTGGGGGCTCAGAAATGGTATTTGTATAGCTCCTGGCCAATTCTGGGCCTCCTCCCCCTGGGCCCTGGACAAATGACCCCTTTGCTCCTCTCGGCTGACTTCCCTCTCCTGTGCCGGTGCTTCTCTGTGTGAGTGCTTATTCATGTTTGTGTGTGTGTTTGTGTGTGATCTGATGCAACACTTTGGAAGTCTCCGTATCCTTCTTTCTCACAGACACAAACACACACAAACACAAAAAAATGCCTCATGCCCACGGTTCCAATATTTCAAATCTTCTCAGGATTCAGGATTAATTAGTTTCGAGCTCTTTCAACAGCTTGATGAGGCATATTTTAGACTGAGAATGACACACCAGTTCTGATATTGATCCCACAGATACAAATGAGTTGATTTCGTTGATGTGTGTTTGAGATATAATTGATGTATTGTTGCTGAAATTAGCAATACGGCAGCATTTCATGACTCTCACCCAATGAGGAATAAGTTGACAAGGCGATTTGGCCAGACCAACACTTGCAGAGAGCGTAAATCGTTATAGCAGGCCAGTGCAGACTGCACTGATGGTTCATTGACATGCTATGGGAAAGATGATATTCTCCTAAATATATGCCAAACATGCATCTAAACTTTTTGAGTGTGTGCGTTGTTCTGGGCCGCCACCTTGCATAGGTGAGGCTTTAAATGCAATTTTGTTTTGTGCCGTGGCCAATCTGTGCTATTTGTGCAGTGCTGTATGTCATAATTACAATGCCAGTCCCGGTGGTCTGGTAAAAGGAAAAACTACCTTTCTAATACATCGTTGCCTTTAGATGACTATACAAACAACCTTGTTCAAATATTTCACATTTTGGGTATTTTTGTGTTTTGCGCAGATGCTGGTTGTGGGGTCTTGTTGTGTTGACGTAACAAAGTGATAATCTGGAACAGACCTGTTTCTATGGCTGACGCAAAGGATGCAAAAGATGCAAAGCAGCCTGCAAATAGAGTGCGAAGCCCATAAGCTCAATATAGCCTTTGTGTTTACCCGTATTACTTTCTTTCTCTCTCACTCTCTCTCTCTCTCTCTCTCTCTCTCTCTCTCTCTCTCTCTTTCTCTCTGGGTGGTAGTGAAATGGGCTGGGCGTGTATGACGCATCACAAACGCAGAATGGCTCATTGAAGTCTTTGCTGAGCCGTGTTTTGTTTGTTTGTGTTCTCCTTATTTACTAATACTGGGGTGTGTTCCTCGAAAGTGTAGATGTTAGCCAGTTAGCAACTTGGGGTCAATGTCAATGGGAAATTGCATTGAAAACATCAAAATAGCTAACGTAGTTAGCAACTATGGTTTCGAGAAATGCAGCCCTGTACTGTTCGCCATCTCTCTTGTTGGTCATACCAGGTAGTCATGCCATTGCATATTGTACCAAACTAATAATCTGCAACAGGCCTGTTTCTATGACGATGCAAAGTACTGTAGCCTGATAGAGAAGTGCTAAGCCCATAAGCCCAATACAGCCTTCGTCTGTGTTTACCCGTATTACTTTCTCTCTCTCTCTCTCTCTCTCTCTCTCTCTCTTTCTCTCTCTCTCACACACACACACACACACTGTCCGTGTTTAACACCCCCCCCCGACACACACAAACCACCACCCCCGTAGTCCCTGGGTAATAATAAAATGGGCTGGGCGTGTATGACGCATCTCAAATGCAAAGTGGCTCATTGAAGTCTTTGCTGAGCTGCGTTTTGTTTGTTTGTGTTCTCCTTATCTATTACATCTGCTACTGTAGCTGTTGGCCATCCTGCTTGTTGGTCGTAACAGGCCCTATGCAAATGGCCACTGAGGCACATGGACAGGCCTGTTTCCAGGCAGCACAAATGAATCAAACAACACCTTCCACACAATGATTGACTTTATTTAAGTATCACAAGCATACACTTCTTTATTTATGCAGTTTAAAGATCTCAAATGTACACTTGTTACAGTAGTGGTGACATAATCAAAATGAAACAAATTCTGAAAATAAATGAGTAAAGTACTGTAAAATCATTTAAACCATCTTGACAGTATGTTAATATATGCCAATGTTTCCAAAAACCTATTCATAATAAAAGGGGCATTGTGTAGGATTTTGGCCATAGAATTGCACCAAATTTTAAAACTATGCTGTCCATTGCCAAATTGTATTGTTACGATAGGCACTTAGATTAGACACGAGTCACGACACTACCATATCACACACGTCACTTAGCCCAAGGGAGAGACGGCATTGGTTCTGGTTTGAGACCAAGGAGAGTAGAGACAGGAGGGCTTACTGACGTCATAACAGCGTAGTACGAAATGATGGCGAGGGGAGTACAGAAATGTTATTCTTCTTCTACGGTCAGTATTGGAAGCATCAGGGAAGCATTCAATGACACTTTCGCGAGGGTCGGAGTGTGGAAGGACAGAATGTTTGTCAGCTGTCCTTAATTACAACCGGATATCCTCTTTCGGCACATTTGAGGAGTTTCCAGATTTTGTGGAGTATGGAAATTGTATCCATCACACCCACTGACCAATGACCATGCACAAGAGAGTTAATTTTCCATCCACTCGTGTCCTCAGGCAACGCCCCCGTACTACACCGTGGCCAATGCATTTCCCCTCGAGAGATTGTTCTTCTGTGTCGAGTTTCTTTGGTTGAGACCACCCATATAAGCCAAGGGCTGGTGAATATGGTGGTGGATTGATGGTCATCCGACCTTCTTCACCTGCCCAACTACAGATGTGTGCAAAAGTGTAATGTTGAACTGGTGGATTGATGGTGACGCCGGGAGCAGCCGGGTGAGGGTCGGCAGGTTGTTGGCGACGTGACCCCTTTTGAACTTGAAGCTATTCGTACTGCGACGTGACCCCTTTTGCACTTGGAGCTATTCGTACTGCGACGTGACCCCTTTTGCACTTGGAGCTATTCGTACTGCGACGTGACCCCTTTTGCACTTGGAGCTATTCGTACTGCGACGTGACCCCTTTTGCACTTGGAGCTATTCGTACTGCGACGTGACCCCTTTTGCACTTGGAGCTATTCGTACTGCGACGTGACCCCTTTTGCACTTGGAGCTATTCGTACTGCGACGTGACCCCTTTTGCACTTGGAGCTATTCGTACTGCGACGTGACCCCTTTTGCACTTGGAGCTATTCGTACTGCGACGTGACCCCTTTTGAACTTGAAGCTATTCGTATTGCTCGGGGAAGAACACGCTGGGAAGAAGAGAATTGGACCTACTCCTTTATTTGAATGGACTAGAGCAGGGGTATTAAATTAAGACACTGAGGGCCAGTTTTTCCAAATTCCTTCTCTATTTCTTAGTAGCCGTATGATGGTCTATTCATTAGTTAGATAAGATTTCACTGTCATGTGAATACATAGGAGAGATATCTGCAACCTGAAGTGTTAGTGATTGCAAGTTATGCAGGCCACAGATAGCACACATATTTGTTTTTATTTTGTTCAGACCTTGTGGGGGGGCAGAACCTTGCCATCCAAG
Organism: Engraulis encrasicolus; assembly: GCF_034702125.1. Classification (NCBI taxonomy): domain Eukaryota; kingdom Metazoa; phylum Chordata; class Actinopteri; order Clupeiformes; family Engraulidae; genus Engraulis; species Engraulis encrasicolus. Next base: position 53,469,232 of record NC_085868.1, on the reverse strand, counting down.
GGCCGCATCTGGCCCCAGAGCCTCCATTTGAGTAGCCCTGGACTAGAGAAAACGCACGGCTTGAGCTAGCCGGCACCAGGAGCCAACGTGGAGCTGGCCGGCCCTATTCGCAGACTTGTCTTGCGTTGGTAAGCTAATGCTCATGTTCCTTTCCTTGGGCTCACCTTACAGGCAATCACAACATTAGCACCTCGCATAACCTTTTCCACGTTATTGCATTTCACATAGTCTAAGGCCCAGTTATGCAAAAATAGGGAGATAACCAATCGAGTCACAATATTATCTATTCAGGATAATTGTCTATTTTCTTTTTTAAAGATTTTTTTTTGGTCCTTTACAGCTTTTATTGATGATAGGACAGTTTGAGACAGGAAGCGAATGGGGAGAGAGATGGGGAGGGGTCAGCAAAGGACCCAGGCCGGGAACCGAACCCGGGTCGGCCACATGGCAGATGAGTCCCCTACTGGTTGGCCACGGCAGGGCCTATAATTGCCTATTTTCATGAATATTTGTCAATTTCTGGAAATTCCAAATGGCAGACATGTGAGAAGCTCCATCTTTTCATGTATGAAAAGTGCAGTTTTCCCAGTCATAATAAATGCTTACAATTTGATGATGACGGTGGTAAGTATTCATGAAGAAGGTAACATTTGTGAATGGGCAGACTAAATTCTCGAAATAAACTGCAAGAAATATTACACAGTGCACCTTTTAAGGGTTGTAATGCATTCATAAAGACCAATCATGATGACATAAGTATACTTATATTTACACGGCAAACCATTATATAACACCACACATTTAAGTAATAGAGTTTGTTATAAAGCAGTAATAGATAGACAGATTGTTCCAAAGGTGTAATATACCACTTGCTAAAGACAGGGAAGATCCCCATGACAAAGTTTCAATTCAGTATAAGGTACTGTTTATAAGCATTGTGATAAGAAGTAAATCTTAACTAGAAATGCACTCTGAGAGTGCAGACCTCCGCCAAGCAAGCTGGTTGATAGAACAGTTGACTATGTTACACCGTATTATTATTATTATTATTTAAAGTATTTCTGCTTTCTTTTTGTGGACTTAGAAATTGGAATGCCAAATTCACCCTATCCTGCAATTAGTCTCTAGATTTCTAGGCTAGCAACAGTTCTGAATTGTGATCCGGATCACCACCAAAATGTAATCACTTATTCCTGTTGTCATTTCCAACAATTCCTCAAAGTGTCATCCAAATCCATTCATGACTTTTTGAGTTATCCTACAGACAAACAAACAAACAGATACACAAAGCAACACAACCAACCATCTAACTTCCTTAGCGGAGGTAAATAAGTCTACATATACATGTAAATATGGAAAGGAACTGATCAAATATACTGTATAATTATGATGTAAGATGTACAATGAAGGTAGCCCCTCTATGACTGAGGTAGCCTGGTTACCCGGCCTCATTCGTATTCATGGTCTGGAAATTCTTTTCTGAGAGGTTTTAGTCAGCTAACAGGCGGCCAGGCCAAAAAGCGAACGATTGGGTGAGAGATGTCCAATTATTTCAAACCAGACCTGAGCGCAATCCTCCCGGTCTTCTAATCGTCAGATCAAAGAACCTCCGGACCAGGAATATGAATGAAGAGAAGAATTATGGACAGGCCGTACCATGAAAAACTGAAAGAAAAGTCTGTGACACCAAGCTCCCGTTGCTCTTTTTTCTCAGACCTGATGAAGGGCATGCTGCCCGAAATGTCACATTAAAAAAGAGCAACGGGAGCTTGGTGTCACTGACTTTTTTTCAGTTCTTCATGGTATTTTTCACCCAATCGTTTTGAGACGGATGTGCGTGATTTTCTGTTTTTGACTATCGGGCCATACCAGGCTACAATGAAGGAGGTCTTAAAACAGAAATGACTCACACAATAAGTTTCACACGATCAACAAAATAAATGTAGAAGGAGTACAAGATAAAACTCTCAAACAGACTATAATGATGTTAAAGGGACACTGTGCAGGAAATGGTCAAAAAAGGTACTGCAACTATGCTGCTCATTGAAACTGGCCTGCCTATTGCCAAATTTGATCTTTACATGACAGTTTACTAAGTAATGAACAAATATTTTCTAGTATGGTCCTAGTACAGTCATTTTTGCAGCTAAAAAATGGCTACTTTTGGAAATTCAAAATGGCGGACCATGGAGAAGATCCCCCTTTTCATGTATGAAAAGTGCAGTTTTTCCAGTCATAATGAATACTGAGAATTTGATGCTGGTGGTAAGTATTCATAAACAAGGTAACATTAGTAAATAGGCAGCATGAATTCTGGAAATAAACAACTTAAAATCTCACACAGTGTCCCTTTAACGGCACAATAAAGGAGGCAGTGATTATATCACGATTATTTTCGATTAATTGTGCAGCTCCTGGTTTCACACCAAAACAAAATAAATGTAGTATGAGTTAAAGATATAACCTCCTAGAGCAGGGGTAGGCAATTAGCGGCCCGGGGGCCAAATCTGGCCCGCTATCAATTATTTTCGGCCCGCGAGATGCAGCAAATAGTAGTGCAATGTGGTGAGAGCAGTCAAATAGCCTAATTTTAAAAAAATGCAGGCAGGATTAGTTCCATGCTTCTTTGTTTGTCCTGCATTCGGAATCAAGTTTTGGTTCCATGGCTTTTACCAATGAAATTTTGCATTGATATCTAGCAATTGTCACGCACTGATGAAGGCTTGATAGCCGAAACGCGTTTGCTTTTTGGACATGGTGGTAATATAAATAAATGATGAGACGCAGTTTGTGAGTGCGGATTTTTCTTCCTTAACCAGGACTTTTTAACCAGTAGAAAACCATGGCCATGGCCGGCCCGCGATGCCCTTGTCAGAAAAAAATCCGTCCCGCGTCCAAACCTAATTGCCTACCCCTGTCCTAGAGAGTAGTTTCACACAATCAAGAAAATAAATGTAGTAGGAATAAAATATGTAACCTCCTAGAGAGAGTGTCCACTGCCTCTGTGGACTGGGGAACTTCTGGGCCTCACACTATTCTGTTGGGGGACATGAAAACACAAACACAAGATAATTAGTTACTTTTTAATTTAAAAATATATATATATTTTTAGGGGCTTTTGTGCCTTTATTTGATAGGACAGTCTGAGATGGTGACAGGAAGCGAGTGGGACAGAGAGATCATTAGTTACCTTTTAAAGGTGGGGTTGCAGGTTAACCATTTTAAGAATATGTACTATTATGACATCACGTTGGGGGTTCCGCAGACTCATAGGAGTCTATGTAGAACCTTAGAATCCTGGGGGAGTTCCACCAACATGATGTCATACCTGCAACCCCACCTTTAATTTTTTATTTTTTTAAAATTATTTTTAGGGGCTTTTATGCCTTTATTTGATAGGACAGTCTGAGATGGTGACAGGAAGCGAGTGGGACAGAGAGACAGGGTTTGGATCAGGAAATGACCCCGGCCGGACTCGAACCGGGGTCCCCGTGGGCATGCAAGCCCAAATGTGGGGGGCTTAGCGCGCTGCGCCACAGTGCCCCCCAGATAATTAGTTACTGACATAAAAACTCCTACAGGTTAGCCAAATGTATTCACACATGGTACTTGGGCAAACACACATAAACACAACCAGACCTTTAGTGGTGCAGATGAAGTTGAGTTTTTCATTCTCATCCAGACTGAACCACTTGCCCCCATCTCTCCCCACTGCTGCCCCCCTTGTTTCACAGCAATGCTCTGACTCTGAGTTTGGGGCCCAGTTGCTGTAGCAAACAGAGTATCCGTTGACCCAGAACCAGAAGCCAAAGCTGCATTCGTAGCGCAGGCCCATCCACACGTGGGGAGATGAGGCTCCTTTGGCCCACCCCTCCACCCAGCGCTGGATCTCCCCAGAGGACACAGACACCAGGTCCACATGGTGCTGTCTGCAGTACTGCAGAGCCTCCATCCAGGTCTTGTTCTCACGAACCAGAACCAGGTTGTCTGAGGAAAGGAAAGTTCATTGAGTCATCTGTAATTTATTTTAATAATAAAACAACTACTACTAATGCTAAACGTAATAGTGATAATAATAACAATAATAATAATAATAATAGTAATATTAATAATAACAATAATAGTAATAGTAGATTCACCTTTATTCAAAATGTCAACAGAGTTACTCAGCGATACCTTGAAGGCTCTAAACTAATCTGTCACCCTAACTCTAAACCCCACCTCTTCCTCAACAGTTATTCTAAACCTTAACTCTAACCCTTGTTTAGGTGGTGTGCCTGGCAAGCACCCTGACTTAAAGGCGCTGTTGATTGCAAAAGAACACAAATAACTAAAGTAATCAACGATAAAATTGTGTTGTCAACTCACCATCGGATGATATGTCAACAGCTGTGCTAGGTGAGGATGTTTTGGAACCATCTTCTCTCTGTCTGTAGCACTGGTACTGGCCTGCTTCTTGGGGGAGTGTGATCTTGATCGTCTGACTGGTCTCATCAGGAACTGTACTGATGTCCTTCCGCCAGACATACTGATGCCAGCCTTCAAACTGGGTCACATTGCACTTCAGAGTGACGACATCTCCAGAGTAATGAGGACCTGGAGGAGACACCACTTCCACTACAGCAGTAGGGAGATCTGGCAAAAGACACAAATTGGGATAAAAATAGAAAAACATACAGGATGTGTGACATGACATGACATGTCTTAAAATGCTGTTAGTTATTATTGCAATGACAAAATTGTGTCGACTCTCAACTCACCATTGGATGATATATCAACAGAATCGCTAAGTGAGGATGTTTTGGAGCCATCTTCTCTCTGTCCATAGCACTGGTACAGACCCGCATCTTCTGGGAGTGTGATGGTGATGGTCTTACTGGTCTCACCAGGAACTGTGCTGTTGTCCTTCAGCCAGACATACTGATGCCAGTCTACAAACTGGGTCACACTGCACTTCAGAGTGACGACATCTCCAGAGTAATGAGGACCTGGAGGAGACACCACCTCCACTGCAGCAGCAGGGAGATCTGAAGAAAGGCAACAAGCACAGATAAAACAAAACAAAAAACATCCGCAAACAAGTAACTATGTATGATAGGCTATGTTCTTTCAGCACTATCCATAGCTCGAATTTGTGAGAAGTATCAGTATATTGTCATTAATCAATTGTGTTGATCATCAACTCACCATTTGATATTATATGAACATTGCTAGGTGAGGACGTCTTGGAGCCATCTTCTCTCTGCCTGTAGCACTGGTACTGGCCTGCCTCTTGAGGGAGCGTGATCTTGATGGTCTGGCTGGTCTCACCAGGAACTGGGCTGTTGTCCTTCAGCCAGGCGTACTGATGCCAGCCTTCAAACTGGGTCACACTGCACTTCAGAGTGACGACATCTCCAGAGTAATGAGGACCTGGAGGAGACACCACCTCCACTGTAGCAGCAGGCAGATCTGAGGGAGTCAGGACAAACAACAAATTAAAAAAAAAAAAAAGTATAGAATGGAATCTTGAATGTGAATGTTACAAACACCAATTAAAAAAAAAAAACAGTACAGTACAGTTGACTAACCACTACAGTTGACTAAATTATTGACTATTCAATAACTTGAGTAGTGAATGTGGACTATACAAAAACTAAATATTGAATCCGTTTTAAGAAATCACATATGACATTGTATTACCTTCCTCTACAATTAGCTGACGCCTTCAACCAAATTGTGTTGCATGTCAACTCACCATTACATGTTATGTCAACAGGTTTGCTGATGTAGGGGGCCACTGTTGAATCTCTCTGTCCATAGCACTGGTACTGGCCTGCGTCTTCTGGTAGTGTGATGGTGATGGTCTGGCTGGTCCCACCAGAAACTGGACTGTTGTCCTTCAGCCAGACATACTGACGGTTGTCTGCGTACTTCGCTATGTCACACCTCATGGTGACTGTATCTCCAGGGTAAAAGGGACTCTGAGGAGACACCACCTCAACTGTGGGGAGAGCTGAGGAATGAAAACAAATATATACTGTCAATAAAAGTGCAAGAGTGAAAACAGTGTATTAGCAGTGGTCTAATGGGGCATGGGGCAATTCATTCTGAAATAATTCAACTTAACTTTTTTATACTTTTATATATTTCATACAATATCTCTGAAATCAGACATGAGGTCCCATCTTCATTGCAGATAAGGTTTGGACATAGCCATCATTCATTCCACACAGACAGCACTTCAACACATTTTTACATCTCTGAAATACACTGTCTCAAACACTCACCTTCATAACAGATCAATTTTTGACGGCTGTTACAGCGATGATCATGCCATAGACTAGAGGACCTCATTTGAACGCAGTGCTCATTGTTGTTGTTGTTGGGTTGTCCAGGGGCCCAGTTGCGAAAGGAGGAGGTGCTGCCATCTGACCACTCCCAGGCATCTCTGAACAGGCCGATCCAGGCAACTCCACCTCCTGCTGCTCTAACAGCTTCTATCAGGTCGTTCTCTGTCTGGTTCCTCACACTGGCCAGGTCTGTGTAGTGCTCTCTGCAGTATTTCTGAGCATCTCTCCAGGTCTTCCATTCTTTAATCAGCACATAGTGGTGTTCAGAGTTTCTCCCTGTAGTAATGCATGTGCATGTGTCATGGTTAAATAGCACATGGTTAACAGTATAAACTGCAAAGAGTTCACAAGAGATTATAACGCATTTCATTTTTGATTTGCCTTAATGCATTCATTTGTGAGTGAAAACGACTTCTTACCATCATAGCAGATGAAGAAACATCCATACGTGCAACTTACATCATACCACTGCCCCCCTGTGCCAAGCCACACGCAATCTCCAACATATTCTCCCCCAGGCTCTCCTGAAGCCCAGTTACTGTACTCAGCCTCATTTTCCCCATAGAAATCCCTGTCAGCCAGAGACCACTGCCACTTAGGACTGCTACCATATGTCAACCCAATCCAAGCCTGTGCAACACTTTGTTCTTGCATTATTCTAATCAACTCCTCCATCTCTGCCATGTTATCTATGGTGGCCAGGTCAGTGAACTCGTCTCTGCAGTACTGCTGAGCTTCTGTCCAGGTCTTTTGCTGTTGCACCACATGGAACCGACGTGGCACAGAGGAGGAGAGACCACACACACCTGAGAGGAGTCACACAGCATGAAATGATCAGTACATGAATGGAAAGGGGGTCATTCTCCCAGAAACGTAATTTTTTTTGTCCAAGGCATACTTTGTTGATTTAATGTGCACAGGCAAAAAGAAACTAAAATCAGTCACATGGATGTATTATTGGAGGTAATGGTAAAAAGAATATGATACAATATTTGGTTATCGGTTTCTTTTTCATTGCTTAATTGTTGTTTAATCGTACCCTTGAAAATGACCTGTCATCTAAGCCATACAAACTTCTAATTTCTCTTTCAAAATAGAAAGTTATTTTTTTTAAATCAACAAATAGACTGCAATTCAATAATGTTGTGTAACTGTCCGCATACTGCTATCATGCCTGGTCACATTTACTTTTAATTTATAAAACGTATGTCCAGAATATGTAATGTGACATCACTTCCTCATTTAGAACACAATAATGGTAAAAGGTGAGTGTCATTATTGGTTTCTTTTACACAATTTTTTTTAATGTTGAAAATACTCATATGACTATCTAACATGTCACGCATTGTCACATTGATTTGTCTTAGTATACAATGGCATATAATGACATACATTTTTGCAAAATATATCTATAAAGGATTAAAATATTTCCTGTGAGGATGACCTTGTGTTTATATACTACAATGATAGCAGGCAGAGGTTTGGTCCTGACCATCCCATAATACTACCATTTCATTTCGTATTCATGGTCTGGAGGTTGTTTGATCTGACGTGATTGCATGTACAAACCCCAACTCCGATGAAGTTGGGACGTTTGGTAAACAGAGAATAAAATCAAAATGCTATCATTTTCAAAACATTCAATCTATTCATTAGATGGAGAATAGTGAAAAGACAACATATTAAGTGTTAAAACCGAGAAAAAATATTGTTTTGGATGACATATGTACTCATTTCTAATTTGATAAATCCAACACGTCTCAAAAGAGTTGGGACAGGGATCAGTGAAATTTAGTAAACAACCAAATAACATAAAACAACAAAGAAGAGCATTTCAAAATGAATTGTACTGATGGACAATATACAGTCCCAGGAAAAGTTTGTACACCCTTTGAAATTTCTTACATTTCTGTCAAAATTGATCATAAAACATGGTCTGATCTTCCCGGAAATCTCAAGAAGGAACAATCAGAGTCTGCTTTAATTAATTCCAACCAAACATTTACATGTTATCACATTTATTGGTCATAAGGCCATAACATTCACAGGAGAGCATGGCATAAGTAAGTACACCCTTGCATTAAGTAGGTTTTAACCCTCAGTTAGTTGCAATATCATCAACCAGACTTGTCCTGTAGTTGCAGATCAGATTAACAAAACAATCTGTTTGTATCTTGTCTCCCTCTTCTTTAGAGAACTGCCTCTCGTCAACAAGGTTTGTGGGATGTCTGGAGTGCATAGCTTTCTTGACTTCATGCCATATAATCTCAATTGTTTTTGTCAGGGCTTTGACTGGGCTATTTCAGAATGTGTATTTCATTATTATGAAGCCATTCTAAAGATGATTTGCTTCTAAAGTGTGGGTTGTTGTCACATTTCAGGACCCATACTCTTGTGTGCTTCAACTGTGTGACAGACATCCTCACGTTTTTTCTGTAAAATATCACAATAAACTTGAGTTCATAGTTCCACTGATAATAGCAAACTGTCAAGGGCCTGAGGCAGCAAGGTAGCCGCATATAATGATGCTCCCGCCACCATACTCAGAAGAGGAGATGTAACCAAGAATAGCTAAAAATGAGATTCATTCTGCCAATCTAAAATTAATGGGGTTTCTGTCCAAAAAAATATTGCTGCACCTTTGAGGTTTGCGAAAAAGCATTTATATGCTTACTTCACAGAATTACTGCTAGATATTCTGTAGACCAAAGTTGAACAAAAGTTAAATTGTTTAGTGGAACACACAATGTCATGTTTGGAGGAGAACTGGAGAACCACACCTTCACCAAAACATCATCTCCACCTTTGAGTATGGTGGCGGGAGCATCATTATATGCGGCTACCTTGCTGCCTCAGGCCCTTTTCAGTTTGCTATTATCAGTGGTTAAACGAACTCAGAAGTGTATCAAGATATTTTACAGAAAAAAGTGAGGTAGTCTGTCACACAGTTGAAGCACACAAGAGGATGGGTGCTGAAATCTGACAACATCCAGGCCTGGACTGGGAGAACAAAATGGCCCGGGCAATTTTGGCCCAGACCGGCCCCTCATAATCAGCGGAGCACATCCGACTACTTATTGACCAAGCGGCCTATGCGAAAAGGCGCAATATTCATGCATGAATCTCTCTTTCAGCTACCAGAAAACACCAGGAAATGTGCGCTGACTATATCAACTATTTATTTAAAATGAATCTTAGTTTGGGCAGTGGTTTAGAAATGCAATAGATGACCACACTCACAGCAAAAGTAATCCAGGCCTACTCTACTGCTACCTCATCCTGGCCTGGTTTGACTAGATGAGAAGAGGGAGATAGATTATTTATCACAATGTAGCCTATGCAGCACTTGCAAAATATTCTAATTAATATAGTATTCAGTGTATAGCCTACTCATAAATTGACCTATAGATTAATGTTAAATTGAGGGTTTCTTCTAACAGGTGCATTAGGAGAGGGGTTCATTTCCTGTTATCAAAATGCATCTCTCATTGCATAAGGAAGCTACTTTAATAGCTTGAATGACGAAAGAAAATCATGAACTGTAGCCTATCACCACAATGATTTAGTGTGTCAAATATGTTAAGAAAGCATTAACATACTTAAGTTTCAAAATGAGCAGTGCTGAAAGTGGTAGGCTACATATAAAATAGTCTACAGATAAAACTGTATCAAAAGCTTATTCAAAAGAAATTCTTCAATCATTTATCATTTCTAATTGTCCTGGATAAAATAACAGCTGAGAGAGAGAGAGAGAGAGAGAGAGAGAGAGAGAGAGAGAGAGAGAGAGAGAGAGAGAGAGAGAGAGAGAGAGAGAGAGAGAGAGAGATGCTAGGTCTTTGGTTTGATTGTGTTCCAAGAGGAGTTACAATTTAAAAGAAATCCGTTTGCCAAATCTTTTCCACACGCGAGACGCGACAACCGTTGCAGACATAGCCTATGGACATTTTCACTGCGTTGTAAATGTGATTACGCAAACAATCGCTGAATATTTAGCGAGGGTAGGCACGAGTTTGACAGTCTTCGAAACGCATTTGGTACACTGCCGTGGCTACTATAGGCTATTGTTAATATTATTCACGTCAGTGGTTTGGTGTATGGAATGTTTGTCTTCTCAATTGCCTATGTCCGTGAGTCGTGCGACCGGTTCAAAGCACTCAAGCACACTTATGGTGGTGGAAATTAATGGCTTATTCAATATTAATGTTTAATGCTGAAGTGAGAGTTGGGGAGAGGCATGGAGTATCCAAGTTTGAAAGAACAGATCTTGACTTGACTCATACCTGTCAGGGCTCGTAGAGGCTACTACTGCCGCTTTTCACCTGCTGTCTCCTAGCGTGCTCCTTCACTTCCAACATGCAGAAGTTGTTGTCCCTCTCCTGCTGCTACAACACCACATGCGTGAACACATTATCTTGCCTCTGCTGCAAGTTTTTTTTCATCCCTTTTCTGCAGGCTTTTCCACACCACCTTTTAGTTTTCGTCTCTCCATCGCTTGTGTCTCAAATTTGCGCGCGTAATGCAGGGTAGGGGTGGGGCCGCAATGAATAGTTAAGTCCGACTCAGATGCACCAATGGGACACCTCCTCCCTCTACCCCCTTTATGTGTGGGCTGATGTCATTGGAGGAGGGCCGAGGGCCGTCAGCACGAAATTGTGGGCCGCCGGTCACATTTTTTAAAAAACATTAATAACAATTATTTTTAAAAACCGACATCACCGGCCCTCTAGGGGCGTCGGCCCACCGGGATTTTGCCCGGTTTGCCAGATTGCCAGTCCACCCCTGACAACAACCCACACTTTAGAAGCAAATCGACTTTAGAATGGCTTCATAATAATTAAATACATTCTGGAAAAGCCTAGTCAAAGCCCTGACAAAAAAACAATTGAGATGATATGTCATGAGGTCAAGAAAGCTATGCACTCCAGACATCCCAAAAACCTTGCTGACGAGAGGCAGTTTTCCAAAGAAGAGGGAGACCAGATACATCCAGATTGTTTTGTTAATCTGATCTGCAACTACAGGAAATATCTGGTTAAGGTTATTGCGACTAACTTAGGGTTAAAACCTATTGAATGCAAGGGTGTACTTACTTGTGCTTTGCTGTCCTGTGAATGTTTACATCTTATGGCCAATGGAAATATGAAAACTTGTAAATGTTTGGGTTGAATTAGTTAAAGCAGACTCTGGTTGTTCCTTCTTGTGATTTCCGGGAAGATCAGACCATGTTTTATGACCAATTTTGACAGAAAGGTAAGAAATTTCAAAGGGTGTACAATTTTTTTTCCTGGGACTGTAGGTGTCCAGGTATAAGATCATCACAGAGAGGCTGAGTCACTCAGAATTAAAGATGCAAAGGGAATAATTACCATAGTTATTACATAAATTTTTGAATTCCCCTTGATTTACCACGATTGAGTGTATATAAGACATATTTTTGTTAATAAAATCATTGTATAGGTTCATGACATCATGAAATATATATTGGCTGTAGTCTCACTCTAGCACTCCAGGAATTAGAGCTATTGAAAATTGACCATATTAAGAATGCTTAATGCATGCAAATGATACAGGGGTGTAACATTCTCCTAAGCACCTGAGCTCACTTGAAATAGACCCAGAAGACATGGGAAACTGTCCTTTGCTTACAGAAGTCAGCAAAAGTTGTAGAAGTCCATTCTTTTTGACAATAATAGAGCATTGCACATCCTGTGTTACAGTGAAAATGGACCATCCAACTTGTGTTAGTGCTAACTTCAAAAGTCAGCCTCCATGATGGCATGCGGGTGCAGTAGTGCATTGGTTAAGATGTTCTCACTCATCTGTAGAGTTAAATACAGTGCTGAATGGTATAAATGGGTTTTAAACAGCATGAAAAGCCACTCATGCATTATATTTTGAAGGGAGATCTTCGATTACTGCCACATAGTAAGGTCAAATTGCATTCTCTACTATGTTTTAACAGTTTGGCTCCATCATAAGGAACAGCAGGTGATAAAATGGTGGGTTTTTGGTCAAGACCTGTCACACTGTAAGCACTACAGAAAGAAAACATTGCAAAACATGACAAGGAATACACCCACCATTTAAGCTGGTGAAATCATGTCCAAGATAGGAATCAACACTGTTTTTATATAAAATCATCTCATCGGTTAATGTATTTAACTGTTAAGTGTTGTCCTTTGTTTTGTTTTTAGTCTTCCTCGACATTTGCTGCCATTTATTGTCCCCGTCCCAACTCTTTTGAGACGTGTTGGATTTATCAAATTAGAAATGAGTACATATGTCACCCAAAACAATATTTTTTCTCGGTTTTAACACTTAATATGTTGTCTTTTCACTATTCTCCATCTAATGAATAGATTGAATGTTTTGAAAATGATAGCATTTTGATTTTATTCACTGTTTACCAAACGTCCCAACTTCATCGGAGTTGGGGTTTGTAGTGGGAAGGACATTTTCGGAAAAATCAGGCTAAGTTGTTGAACAAACATGTCTGACGTCTATCTTTGGCGATGTAGGATCGTTTAACAGACATGTCTGACAGAACATCCTACCGTAGGATAAAATTACAACGTTGGACCGTTTGTAAGCACACCGGGCAAATCCTGCAGCTCAACATCGCTCCACAGAGAACAGGTACCAGGCGTAGTGTAGAGCCAAGTCCTACGGAAGTACGTAGGGCGGTGCGCGAGGCTACAACTGACCATCATGTCTTAGATTCATAACAGTGAGGTGCAGTAATGCAGTAAGGTAGACCAAAAAGAAAAACATTCTAATTAGAGATGTACAGGATCCAAGATCCGGTTCCGGCAGGATAATAGGGTTTTTCAGACTAGGCAGGATCTCAAGCGGTGGATCCGGTATCCGGCAGTCACCTAAAAATCAGGATCTGGGACATCTCTACTTTTTACGTAGCCTAGTCTTTCACAACCCCAATCGCTGCATGGAGTGAAAGCAGTAATGCAGTAAGTTAGACCAAAAAGAAAAACATTCTAATGGACTGATGTGACTGATCCTAGGACACCAAGACACTGTCATTCTAAAATGGGGAAATGGGTTTCCCTAGATCCGGGTTTCCCAACTCTGTCCTACTTGGGGCCCATTTGAAATTAGAGATGCACCGGATCCTGATTTTTAGGATCCTGCCGGATACCGGATCCACTGCCTAAGATCCTGCCAGATCCGGAACCGGATACCGGATCCTACAAAAGGGTTGAAACACATAGCCGACTCACACACGTGGGCCCTTTTTATCACGTTGGTTCAAACTATTTTGACTGTAAACCCTCGGCTACCGGATCCTGGATCCTGGAACCGGATCCGGATCCTGTGAAAAACCCTATTATCCTGCCGGATCCGGAACCGGGACGTGGGTTTCCCTAGATCAGGCGTTCCCAACCCTTTCCTTCTTGGGGCCCACTTGAAATATTCACAAAGTTCAGGGCTCACCCTTGAGCCAATAAACAATAAAACTCAAATAATTACTCAACAGTAACACAACACACATACAGAATTTTGAGTTTTATAGTTTGATTTCAAGGTCCGCTTGGAATGCTGTCATTGCCCACCAGTGGGCCATGCCCCACAGTTTGAGAATCAAACCCTAGCCCTAGATTATAAAGAGCTGTAATCTGTACTGACCTGGGAACAGTAGCATCAGCCACAGGAAAGTCCCCATCTCTGTGGATGCTGAGAGGAACACCTGGAAGAGGTCACACAAAAGGTCAAACACATGAGGAATATCTGAGGGGAATAATGAGAGGTGTCCCAGACAGTGGAGACACTGAATGCTTGAAAACTACACAAAAGAAAGGCAAAATACACTTACAGAAAGGCACTACTTGCTTATTCTCAAACGCAACATTTTCTTTTACAGTCCCCTATAATTGCTGCGTATTTTCTGGGTAAGAAGTGTGTAATTGCCAAGAAAATATCTCACAAGTTTCTTTGAAACTACTGTATATTTTCTGGGTAACAGCAGGTTAACAGAGAGAGGCTAGCTGGTATATAATCGGTAAATTGTCCAAAAAACAAAAAAACAGTATTTGTCAAATTCTATGCAACAACTCTGTATTAATTGGTACAAATTCAATTCTATGTAATTACTTCATGAATATCTTAACAATTACCATGAAACACATCTATAATAATGGACAATTATTATCATTATAAACACATAAAAAGCTTAGTCAAGTTAAAGAATACTTACCGATAGTCAAACTTCCTGAAGGCTGTGATGGGTATTTGGAAATGAAATGGGGGATACAGGGATGAGGTCGACTGGTATTTGGAAATGAAATGGGGGATACAGGGATGAGGTCGACTGTTTCAGCCTCCTGTCGCTCCGTCTGCCCACCTCAACCCAAATGAGTGGCTTTGGCCAGCTGCACCAGGTGATATCCTACCTGATGTTCTACCGTAATGGAAAATAACATCAAGGAATAGGAGGAAATGGGATAATTAATTTGTTTACAGACGTCATAAGCAAATGGCAGCTGTGGGCAGAAACTGTGTATTTGTATTTCCTATTGAACAGAACTTCAGGATCAAACACGTGTTTGTGTGTGTGTGTGTGTGTGTGTGTGTGTGTGTGTGTGTGTGTGTGTGTGTGTGTGTGTGTTGTACACACGCACGTACTGTACTTTCCAGTCCAGCTTGTTTGTCATAACAGGTCCTATGCAAATGGAGCAACTTTGCCCATCATAGGCTATGAGCCGCAGGGTCGACCGGTGCCATCTGGGGGGAGGAATGCTAGCAATGTTTTTTGGCAAGGTATATCCCCCCACTAGTAGAAAAAGGTTGATAGCAGTCATGGGGTGGTAGCGAAATCACTTTTTTCAGCTCTTGAAGTTACTACCCCCCTATAATAAATACTGTTTTTTAATGTCGGTTGTATATGTAGTTATGGCTTATGTTGGGGGTATTGCCAATATCCTATACCATCGTGCTTGTTATCATTGGAAAGGGGACCTTTCAGGCTTTCATTTAAGCCTATTAATGAATCTCTCTGACATACACAGAAGCCACAGCATGTCATTAAACCAGAAATAGCTCCCATTTTCACACAAATTGTGCCAAAACTGTGCACTTTCGTTTACATCTGTGGCATGAAAGAACACCAAGGACACCAAAGTTAACAACCTCAATACTCAGGGCCCTCTACCGATTCAGAAAATGTATAATATGCCCATGCTATCATTTAGTATATGTTTGTGAGAGCCTTAAATGTCACTTGTGCAACCAGCAAAAATGTCTTCAAAATAGGACCCAATAGAATGGACTAATACAATGCCCGGTATGACTTTACTGAAACAAACTTTGTTTATACTGTAGTTCATATGTGAATGTACATTACATTCACAAGTTGTTAAAGTATTCAATTATTGTAGTGAATGTGAAGAAATACAATCTAAATACAATCTAGGTCATTGGGTAACACTTTACTTAAACCACTCAGATATGGTATGTTATTAACAGAATTTAGATGAATGTTCATATACATCATTTTATATAGGCTATTTCATAAACAAATGGACTGAGACCCTATACCCTATGCAAGTCAATAAAGAAACATGTTGCAAAGGGAATATGTTTAATGAAAGAATAGCTTCATGTACATTTATATTATTTCTTCGTGCAGTACTCTTAATCTTCCATGTCATCCCCTTCATCTGAACTGTCTATGGTTGCCTGGTTTCCACACACTCTCAGTTTACACATGTCTGTGCACCTGAGGCCATTTACCACACAAACACAATGAGGGCTAGAGCACCTTTTAGTGCAGTTGCACGAAAGAAGGTCCAGGACAGCTTGAGGTGCTGGCTGCCCCTCCATCCACTGCAGCACCAACTGGTCACCCTCTGCCCCTGTCTCCATCTTCCACCCTCTGCCAACTGGGCTAGGCACTTGTGGATCCCTCTCCAGACACCTTCTCCATATTCCAGCCTGATAGTTGGCTCTCAATGCGTGTTGCCTGAAGCTGTCTCTGCACGGAGGAAGTTGGTGGCTTTCAATTTCACCTTTCTTCGCGCAGAAAAGGTGGTACCTCAGCTCATTTATCATTGTGACTGCTGTGTTTGGGGCATACAGGCCACATGTAAATGCCTCCAGTTTCTCAGACAATTGTGTTGAGAGGTCCCATCCCTGGCCCAACTGCATGAAGGTGTGTTGTACATCTTTGCTGTTCAGCAGGAGTGTGAGTGCCCTTGCTTTACCTTTCCCCGCAAAGGCACTTACAGTGTCACATCCTGTGAACGCATGTAAGCCTATCAGAGCCCTACAAGCTTCCATGCCAACATTCTCAGCAACATCTCTGACAGATATCAGCCTAGTTCGTGTCCTTGTGCTAGACTTCAGGAACAGTGCTGCCTCTATTTGGTCACAGAAAGCCAAACACATGATAAAAACATCTGTGTCTTCAGAGCAGATCACGACAGATGCGTATCCCTCTTTTGCAACATGGGCTGCATGAAAAAGTAGGCGTCCGTCTGCTTCTTCTTGTTCACATTGAAGAGCAGACACCTCCACGCTGTCTTGAAATGTGATTGTGTAGCATTTGTCATTGACAGTGGCATACAGAATCTTTCCTTGGAGCTTTTCTCTGTTCTGTGGCTTCCTCCATTCTTCCACTATGAACATAATGAGACTGGTTTTGTTAGTCACTTTGGTGAGGAAATTCCTCCACTGCCTCACTATCTGTGTGCTTTTAATGTCCCTCAACTCATGACCTGTCTCTTCACCCCGTAACGATCGCTCAGTCCTTTTGATTGAGTTGTCCTGGTATGTGTCAAACACAACATCAATTCTTCTGCTCTGACTGCCTTCCCTTAGAGCCATGCCCAGGACTGTTGTGGCAACATCACCGAAACTAACCTCATCACCTTTCACTCTTTGGACTAAGTTCATCCCATCAACCACTGTGGCCGAGTGTTCCGGGTGTTTGTCCTGTACTGTCACATTTTTCTGCAAGGCTGTGGCCAAACTTGCTTTGTGTGTTTTTCTTGGCGACCCATCCGGCGTGGAGAGTGCCCAGGGCAATGGCCCAAGAGGATGACAAAGGACATGCTCCATGTTAAAACTCCGTGTCTGTGCCATCACTATGATGCGCCCAAAGAGAGACTTGTCCGCTTTCAAGATGACTGCCCTCCCATTTGATTTCAATTCTCTCTTCTTGCACATATCACTGAATGTTTTCAACTTGTTGGTTTTCATAGGGTCATGGAATTTCTTTGCTGGTATTTCCTTGTCCAATCTGTCTTTCTTGAACTGTGCATAACATTGCTCACCAATCTCATATGCCCTCATCAGGTCAGAAGCGATGTGTTTGGGAGCCATCTTTGCAGAAGAGATGCTGACAAGGTTCCGCTTCTCTGAGAACAACAATAAATTCTATTGTCATTATATTGTGCATAGCAAATTACCTTGTCACTACATGTATACAGTATGCCCATATGTATTATGGAAACATGTGACTTTGGCTGATGGGTCTGTTTGTGCATGTTTTGATTGATACATACCATCAAATGGGTTTATCCATCCTTGTATGAGGCTAACCACTGCTGAAACTGCTTCCTCATCTTTCTGCATTCTGGTTGACTGTAGCTCTGAATGAGAAAGCAGCGGTGTGTTGCCTTGTAGCATCTCCCTTAACTGTCCTAGAAATGCACTGCGGTGCTCAGCTGTCACATAGTATCGCTGGACCGCTCCAGCTTTCAGGCTAAAGCGCCCTGTACCTCCAGGGGTCTGTGTGTCTTTGTTCACTGTCATTTCAATAGCTTGGTCTACAGGAATCCTGCCAAATGTGTTGTTATTTGACAGCTGCACTGAGAACTGGCCTCTTTTAAAGGCGTCATACACAGACGGATGCTGCTCTGGAAGGTTGGTCATCTGAGCGAGGTAGGGGCTCAGGTACCTGAGAGATGAGAGATTGTAATGTTGTTAATTAGTCATGCAACTGCATTTATAAAGACTATATAAACATACAGAACAGCACAAGACATACCTGGCGTAATTAATTTTATCGTAGGCAAAGCACCATGGGATCATGGATCGTATTGCATGCAGGTGCAAATCCCAGTCCCCCTCACGGGATGCACGGAGAAGGCCAAGCACAACATCCTCCACCATGTCAATGTATGACATCCAAAATGCAGACAGCTCTCCATTGTTGTGACGAAGGTGTGCTTGATAGTTTGTCCACAATGTCATGAGCTCTGCAGAGAGTGGGTCCTGCAGTAGATGGGCCATGCTTTGCTGGTTCATGCAAGAACTGCTGCCTTTCACATGATCCAAGAACGATTTGACCAACATATTTTTCTCTGGAGCATTTTGTTCAAGCCAGGGTGTGAACCCTTCCCATGCAAGTCGCCCCAGTGCTTCGGAGATGTACTTGTGGACCCTCACTGCACGGTTGTAGTGTTTACCGTCAAGCACTCCATTTATGGACCCTTCAGCAACAATTCCAGACTCAATGCAGATGTCCTTTAAACCGGCATCCCTAAACCTCTTCCCTATAATGGCTAGAGCATTGCATATGGTGTGGAATGCCCCCATCCTTAGGAGAATGTTGGAGAATTCTCTGTGTTTCCAGACAATTTCAGATGCCTTTGCATACAGTGCTTGGTCCATAACCACAACAATCGTGTCCAGCTGCAGCTCCATCCTGATTAGTTCTGATTGCTTTAGAATCTCAAACACCGTGTTCAACTGTGTGGCTGGTGAATTAATAGTAGGTAGATACCCAACTATATCCTGGGAGATTGTTTCCTGGTCCCTGGTGATTATATTAAAACCAGTCCAGCTGGGAATTGTCTGATTGTCTGCATCAGCTTGCCTGGCCAGTGCCCACACCATGGTCTTCTTCCTTGCAAGAAGAGCAGCCTCCTTCGTTTCCTGAATACAGTGTTCCCTGGTTGGAAGAGGTTGTGGGCCCACACGTGCACCTGAATGAATGAATGAATGAATGAATGAATGAATGTAGTAATGAATGAATGAATGGATGAATTACTTTATGTATTTATTAAATATATAAATAACTAAATTAATACATAAATGAATGAATGAATGAATGAATACATGAATGTAGGAATGAATGATTGAATAAATGAATGAATGAATGACTTTATGTATTTATTAAATATATAAATGAATGAATGAATGAATGAATGAATGAATGAATGAATGAATGAATGAATGAATGAATACTTAATGTGGAATGTAAAACACAATTGAATTGGAAATGAAATGATTACTGCTCCAACCTAATTATCAAACCTGCTCACCTGATACATATACCTCCAGCTCTTGGTTTTGATTTGGGACTGATCTCTGCTTCTTTTTGTCAGCGCGTGGAAGATCAGGTCTTGACAAATGGGGTCCATAGACATTTGCCTGTACCACTATGCCATTGACTCTGTGTGATGTACCTTTTCCAGTGAGGGTTTCCTCAAGTCTATCAATATTATCCCATGCAAGATTGGTGAAGACATGCGGTTTGATGGAGGCTGGAAGAACAACTCTTTGGTTTGAGGCAGTTGCTAGTTTTTGAAGACATAGAGCAGTGTCGTTCTCTTCAAGCTGGGAGTATGACACTCCATGGCCAAGTTTGTTCAGTGTTTGTATCAGCTCAACATTTCCTGTCAGTGTCCTTACAGCATTTGTCAGTAGAATATGCTTTGGTGTTTTATGTTGACCGCCAGTGACAGCGTATATTATGTCCTGACTAAATGATTGAACCAAAGCAGTGATTTTCTGTGTTTGTGTTTTGGTGTCAGGATTCCCAGTGAGCAGTCCAACAAGAAGGCGTTCTAGTTGATTGGGTATGGTGATATAGCCACTGTCTTTCACATCTGCTGGATGGAATGGCCAGGGCGTTGAAGTCATCTCCTGTTTGATGATTGATCTGATCTGTGATGAGGTTTGATCTATGATCTTGTTGACATTGCCATACTTGTCCCGCCACATTTGAAGTTCTGTCACTAGATTTTGATTTTCCAAGACAACATCCGGTATTGAAAGAGTCTGAGGAACCATCACTAATTTGCCTTTATCATCAGGAAATATATCGACACAATTTCCCAGCTCATTTTCAAGTGTCCTTCGAATTTTCTTCTTTGTGCAGTCATGCAGACTTTTTACTCCACTAGATTGCATGAGTGATGTGAGCTTTGTGAGCAAAGAACTGACATAGACAACTGTTTTGTTGGGTATGATGGCAGTTCGGATATACATGAAAAGGTCTTTATAGGCCTCCCTTTCAATCATTTTATACTCATTGTCTGTGCCTGTATGACTGTCTTGATTCTTGGGCTCTTTTATTTTCTTTCTTGTGTAGCACCTATAGCATGACCAGTGATAGTGTGCCTTGGCAGCTACTACATCTCTGCTAGTTACTGCTAGAATCTTTTCGTCTCTTTTTTCTGTGGCACACAGTCTTAGTGTTTGGTCAGCATTTAGTGTTACAGCTTGTGTGAGTTTTTCCCTTGACTTGGTTCCCTTCACAAACTTGTCCTTATTGCAAAAAATGCAGATTGGGGGGTACACTCTTGATCCGAGATCTGAAGTTGTCCTTCTTGGTCTTTTTGGTAAGCTATTCTCTCCTGCTTCATCTATGATGCTTTTTGTGGATTTCCTTTTTAGACACTCCAATTCTCTTTTCATAGTGAAGAGGCTACGGCATTTTCTGTGATACTGGATTGTTGGAACTTCTCCTTCTTTAAGGTACTTAGCAACATCTGTAACAGGGGTGTAGTTCCTCACTTTGGCTACATCAAGCAATGTTTGCCAGGATTTATTGTCTCTGAGACCAATGCTTTTCTCATCATTTTTTGTTGATTCATGGTGTATGATACACACTTCAGATGATTTGTACTGGCTGCTCATTCTGAATCATATCGAATTGTCCTCTATACAGTCGTCTTGTGTAGGATCACATATTCACTGTAGCTACAAAGGAAACATAAGTGTGGTGGTCTTACATTCATTAAAATAATTCCACAATGTTTATGTGAGAATGGAAAATGTCATGTCATTTCACTTCAATCCAATACTATGTATACACAATGTTTCATTGAGGTCAATTACATCCCTTTCTAAATGTTGGAAGACGTCCAGCTGATGTAGATATACTAGTTTATAGTGGAACTGGTTACTGTCACATTTTTAATGACCTACCATAACGCAAAATATACAACAAGTAGGCCTTCAATCTCCCTTTGCCTTTTCTCAATCAATTCACAAGCAGGAAAAAGTGTTTTGTACTTACATTCAAATTTTCATTGAATTTTCTCCATGAACGCAGGCTTTTCCAAATAAAATGAAATTCTGAACACTATTGAACTGAAATGTTTTCAAAACAAAGATGAAAAGGAGTAGTTGACAAACAGGGATCTTTCTTCCAAACACACCAGACAAAGAATGGCACCATGAGTCCAATTGAAATAGCTTGGCTGCTGAGGATTCAGTTCAGGTGAGTGGCGTTCAGGTGAGGTGGATGATTGGAGCACAGGTAATTGGGTCAATTGACCATTTCGAACTCAGATTTGTCCTTTTCCAAAATGAAGAGTGTGTGTGTGTGTGTGTGTGTGTGTGTGTGTGTGTGTGTGTGTGTGTGTGCGCACACGTCCAGGTGAGGAGGATGATTGGAGAACTGGTAGTTGGGTCATTTGACCATTTACAACACAGATTTGTCCTTCTCCAAAATGAGGAATGTGTCTGCGCGCGCCTGCGTGCGTGCTCGCACACATACAGACAGACTAGACAAAAAGCCTTGTAGTTCTAGGCTTATTTGTCCATTTTGACCCCTATTATGAATGGTGGTGCTGCCTTTACAAGCTTAATTTAAGGCTCTCAAAAATACATTCCATGGGTATATTATACATGTCCTGAATCCGGAGAATGCCCTGAGTATTACAATCTGGTGGCATTTCTGTTCCTGATGTTTTCCCATGGTATAGGGAGAAAGGAAACCATGCTGTTTAGGCAAATACTCTGACAACAGACAGCTACTTCTAGTTTGATGAAGTGCTGTGACCTCTGTGAATGCATGACAGATTCCGTTATAGGCTTACATGAAAGCCTGAAATGTCCCCTTTCCAGTGATAGCAAGCACTATGGTATAGAATATTGACAATACCCCCTAAATGACCCTAAACCGCATGTACACCTGATCACCAAAACAGAATTTATTACAGGGGGGGTAGTGGCTTCAAGAGCCGAAAAAAGTGATTTCGCTACCACTCCATGATTGCTATCAGGCTTTTTCAAGTAGTGGGGGGGTATACCTTGCCAAAAAACATTGCTAGCATTCCTCCCCCCAGATGGCACCGATACCCAAAATTTGGGGCTATGGCTCGAGGCCTATCAGTCACAAGTTTTAAAAAACAACAACGGTGGTTCAGTTGGAGATGGACATGTATTGGACATAGATCTGCCCTGTCAGTCTCTTGTGTTCAGCTTGCACACCCCCTTGTAGCAGGCCACACACCCCCTTGTAGCAGGCCACACCCCCTTGTAGCAGGCCACACACCCCCTTGTAGCAGGCCACACACCCCCTTGTAGCAGGCAGCACACCCCCTTGTAGCAGGCCACACCCCCTTGTAGCAGGCCACACCCCCTTGTAGCAGGCCACACACCCCCTTGTAGCAGGCCACACCCCCTTGTAGCAGGTCACACACCCCCTTGTAGCAGGCCACACACCCCCTTGTAGCAGGCCACACCCCCTTGTAGCAGGCCACACCCCCTTGTAGCAGGCCACACACCCCCTTGTAGCAGGCCACACACCCCCTTGTAGCAGGCCACACCCCCTTGTAGTAGGTCGCACACCCCCTTGTAGCAGGCCACACACCCCCTTGTAGCAGGCCACACACCCCCTTGTAGCAGGCCACACACCCCCTTGTGGCAGGTCGCGTGCCCCCAGGGGTGCATGTCCCCCAGTTTGGGAAACCCTGAGCTATTCGATTCTTATATGGCACACACTATACAAGCGGCCCTTTCCTCAATTCCCCCACACACATACGCACCCACACATACAGTACAAGGCACATACACTTCCTATGTACAGTATTATCATAGTAAATATAATGTGTACGAGTGCTTACTTACCGGTATATGGCACATACTATAAATGTGGCCATTTTTTAAAAATATAAGATTTGTACACACATGCAAGTTGTTTCATTTATCTTTGTCCTGTGTGTGTGTGTGTGTGTGTGTGTGTGTGTGTGTGTGTGTGTGTGTGTGTGTGTGTGTGTGTGTGTGTGTGTGTGTGTGTGTGTGTGTGTGTGTGTTTAATATATGTGCGTAATAACTCTGTAGACAGACACACAGCAGCCCAAACACACTGTGCTGTGACTGGCACCTACGGCTACGGCAACGTGTATGGTAATCAGGGGACTGTTCTAGCGGACGTTGGCCATATATGGTCGTATGCAAAAGAGCTGGCATCAACATGCTGAGAGACTCGACTCTGTCTACGGACTAAAAGACAAACGTATTCTTTTCCATCTGCACTAATCTCTCTGAAACCACACAGATGTAGTTTATTATTATGTTATTGTATTCCCCTCTTATAAAACTCTCAGTTGCAGTGTTACAGTATACTATGCAAGAAGTGTGAAATCTCAATCAGACGGCCCGAGGTCCAGTAGGGGCCCTTTACAAACTCCTGACCCTGGGGCCCAGACCCCCATAACCCGGCCCTGACTAACTAACAGGAGACCAGCACGGCTGTAGTTTCCAACAGGAGACTAGCACGGCTGCAGTTTCTATCAGGAGACCAGCATGGCTGTAGTTTCTAACAGGAGACTAGCACGGCTGTAGTTTCTAACAGGAGACTAGCATGACTGCAGTTTCTAACAGTAGTCTAGCACGGCAGCAGTTTCTAACAGGAGACTAGCACGGCTGCAGTTTCTACCAGGAGACTAGCACGGCTGCAGTTTCTAACAGGAGAGAAGCATGACTGCAGTTTCTAACAGGAGAGAAGCACGGCAGCAGTTTCTAACAGGAGACCAGCACGGCTGCAGTTTCTATCAGGAGACCAGCATGACTGTAGTTTCTAACAGGAGAACAGCACGGCAGCAGTTTCCCTGACTAACTTGGTCATAAAAGGCCTTATGCAAATGGCCACTGAAATTGTTGAAGTCTTTGCAGAGCCGTGTTTTGTTTGTTTGTGTTCTACTACCGCTGTACTGTTCGCCATCCTGCTTGTTGGTCATACCAGGCCCTATGTAAATGGCCACTGAGACACATGGACAGGCCTGTTTCCAGGCAGTACAAATTAATCAAACAGCGAGCTTCCACGCAATGATTGACTTTATTAAAGAATTTTAACATCGCAAACTGACTTCAAATATCCTTACTTTCCACAAACCACATGACATGAAAAACATTGAGCATATATTTTAAAAGGATGAAGTAAGAATAGAAAGCACATTTTAAAACATTTTCAAACATGTCGTTGCTTTAGTCGTTGGTGTACTGTAAATAGTGCAGGATTTTCCTGTAAATGGAAGGAGATGCTCACACAGGTCAGACAAAACACATTCTTTTGTCTTCATTTACTGTAATTAAGCAAGTCATTCCCAATAGTAAGTGTGATCATACAGCACATGGCAGGTCACAGGGCACACACACAAAAACAATCAGCTTTTAACTTTTAACCCATTACACATTTTAGGAGATTGGCAGGAGAGTAGCGTGTGGGTAACTTATGCCTCTTTTCCACTGCCGTTTTTATGGTAGGCCTACAGCTTGACAAAGCACGACTTGGCCACCATTTTTTTCTTTTCGAATATGCTCAATCGTAAAGCAAAAAGTGGCGGCCGAGTCACGCTGTGTTGAGCTGTAGGCCCACCAGAAAACCAGCTGTGGAAAAGAGGCATTAGTCACAGTGGAGGATGGAGGAGAGAGCTGGTTATTAACCTCCTAACTCAATCACAGTGGAGGATGGAGGAGAGAGCTGGTTATTCACCCCCTCCACCTACCTGGTGATGTCAGGAATTGAATATGTGTGATCATGTGACCATTCATCTCAGCTGCAGTCCTATCACTTAAAATATGAAGGATATTGACTACAATAAGGAAAAATAATATGAAAAATAACAAGCAGGGCTGATTAAAAAAAAACATTGATTAATGATTTAAGATTAAAACAAACACAGGCATTTAACTAAACTTTACTGATCACACGAATAGAGAATACAACGAACCAGTCCCAAAGACCCCAAAGCAACAGCCAAATTTTCCAATCATTTTCTGAGCGTGTACTGTCATGATTACTACTCTATATGAACAGCACAGTGTGATTAAAGCTCATTTCTCTTCTGCTTCTTCTTGACCTCCTTCTTCTCCTTGTGGAACACCTTTCCATCCGCCTGCTTCCTCCAGCTCACTTGGGTATTCGCTGGCAACCCCTTGTCCTTCATTCGCTGTTTAATCTGAAGAACAGAACACGAGGCCATTCAGAGAACCAGACATCCTTCAAAGAGCCACACACACACACACACACACACACACACACACACACACACACACACGCACACGCACACGCACACACACACGCACACACACACACACACACACACTGATCCTCACCTGCTGTAGGAAGGCTTCCTGCAGTTCAGGATCTTCCATGTCCACATCAGACGCCACTTCCATCTTCACTCTCACTATCTGTGTCCTCATCACACGGGCTGCACACACACACACACATGGACAGAAGAAACAAAATTATTTAATGTTTTTGATATGTCCTGTTGTGTTTTTCCCATGAACCAGAGCATGTAGTAGGACTCTAAAATTAGCCTAAAACACTACTCTTTTAAATCAGATAGATGTTTTACCACAGGTAGATATAACAGCACAAACGGATATGGTAAGTCAAAATGATACCATGTAACTGAACAACAAGTAGTGATATAACACCACTGAGGATACAGTGAATAACAGTGGACCGAATGTCTGATAGCAACACTTTTCTAAAGTCACCAGAAATTATAGCGCCTTAATTCAAGGCACCTAAAACAACAATATAGATACTAGATCTCTTGTTTACAAACATTTGCGATGTGAGGAGGAGCAATACGCTAAGCAGCCAATCACCTTAGCACATTTTTTGAGTGACAGCAGTTTCAAACAATCAGAGCTTGAGACTGACCTCTGGCTGCGCACGCAGAAATGGATTGTTTACAAACGTAAAACCCATGTGTACAGTACTTACCACTGTTCTTAATGTCAACAGAACTACTTGGTGATGATGTATTTGGGCGGCCTTCTCTCTGTCCATAGCACTGGTACTGGCCTGCTCCTTCTGGGAGTGTGATGGTGATGGTCTGACTGGTCTCACCCGTAACTGGGCTGTTGTCCTTCAGCCAAGCATACTGGTGCCAGTCTTCAAACTGGGCCACACTGCACTTCAGAGTGACGACATCTCCAGAGTAATGAGGACCTGGAGGAGACACCACTTCCAATGTAGCAGCAGGCAGATCTGAAGGATGACAACAAGCTCAGATTAAAAAAACCAGCAAACAAATCAATACATGTCCATAGCCAGAGTTACTGAGAAGTATTAATATATGATCAGTAACAAATAACCAAATTGTGTTGAATGTCAACTCACCATTTGATGATATATCAACAGAATCGCTAAGTGAGGACGTCTTGGAGCCATCTTCTCTCTTCCTGTAGCACTGGTACTGGCCTTCTTCTTCTGGGAGTGTGATGGTGATGGTCTGGCTGGTTTCACCAGGAACTGGGCTGTTGTTCTTCAGCCAGACATATAGGTGCCAGTCTTCAAACTGGGTCACACTGCACTTCAGGGTGACGACATCTCCAGAGAAATGAGGACCTGGAGGAGACACCACCTCCACTGTAGCAGCAGGGAGATCTGAGGCAGTCAGGACAAACAACAAATTAAAAGAGGAAACAAGTACAGTAACAATAACTTATATCATGACATTGTAAAGAAGATTGTTTAGCTTATTTTTGTTTATTTTGGCTTCTTACGCTTTTCAATTTATTGAATTATTCATTTTAATTTGCTATATTTTTCCTGCCAAACTGCCGCGGCCCCCCAGGGGTCCCCGTCCCACGCTTTGAAAACCACTGGACTAACCATTACTGGTGATATTAAGAGGGTTGCTTAGTGATGATGTCCTTGGGTGGTCTGGTCTCTCTCCATAGCACTGGTACTGGCCTGCCTCTTGGGGGAGTGTGATGGTGATGGTCTGACTGGTCTCACCAGGAACTGTGGTGTTGTCCTTCAGCCAGGCATACTGGTGCCAGCCTTCAAACTGGGTCACACTGCACTTCAGAGTGACGACATCTCCAGAGAAATGAGGACCTGGAGGAGACACCACCTCCACTGTAGCAGCAGGCAGATCTGAAGAATGACAACAAGCTCAGATAAAAAAAAAACAGCAAACAAATCAATACATGTCCATAGCCAGAGTTACTGAGAAGTATTAATATATGATCAGTAACAAATAACCAAATTGTGTTGAATGTCAACTCACCATTTGATGATATATCAACAGAATCGCTAAGTGAGGAGGTTTGGGAGCCATCTTCTCTCTGTCCATAGCACTGGTACTGGCCTGCCTCTTGAGGGAGTGTGATGTTGATGGTCTGGCTGGTCTCACCAGTAGCTGTGCTGTTGTCCTTCAGCCAGACATACTGATGCCAGCCAATAAATGGTGTCACACTGCACTTCAGAGTGACGACATCTCCAGAGAAATGAGGACCTGGAGGAGACACCACCTCCACTGTAGCAGCAGGCAGATCTGAGGGAGTCGGGACAAACACCAAATAAAAAAACGAAACAGTCGACTAACCACTACAGTTGACTAAGTTATTGACTATTCAATAACTTGCGTAGTGAATGTGGACTATACAAAATCGAAATATTTAATACGTTTTCAGAAATCACATATGACATTGTATTGCCTTCCACTACAAATAGCTAACGCCTTTAACCAAATTGTGTTGCATGTCAACTCACCATTAAATGCTACGTTAACAGGCTTGCTGACATAAACTGGCACTGGTGAATCTTCTCTCTGGATGGAGCACTGGTACTGGCCTGCTTCTTCTGGAAGAGTGATGGTGATGGTCTGACTGGTCTCACCAGGAACTGTGCTGTTGTCCTTCAGCCAGACATACTGACAGTGGTCTGCGTACTTCGGTATGTCACACCTCATGGTGACTGTATCTCCAGGGTAAAAGGGACTCTGAGGAGACACCACCTCAACTGCAGGGAGAGCTGAGGAATGAAAACAAACACATACTGTAAATAAAAGTGAAAGAGTGAAAAGTGTATTAGCAGTGGTCGAATTTACATGGGGCATTTAATTCCAAAATAACTCCATTCAACTCACTACTTGACTCAATTCCACTTTTAAACCATTATGTACGATGCATGCACTACTCCCATTGGTTGCCTAGTGCAGTTGTTTTCAAAGTGGGGGCCGGGGACCCCTGGGGGGCCATGGCAGGTTGGCAGGAAAAGTATAGCACAACAAAAAAGCAGTTGACTTAAAAACTAACATAAAACAAAACAAAACCAATAAAAGTAAACGATGTCCCCATTAGTTGAAAACAGCATTATACAAACCCCAACTCCGATGAAGTTGGGACGTTTGGTAAACAGTGAATAAAATCAAAATGCTATCATTTTCAAAACATTCAATCTATTCATTAGATGGAGAATAGTGAAAAGACAACATATTAAGTGTTAAAACCGAGAAAAAATATTGTTTTGGGGGATATATGTACTCATTTCTAATTTGATAAATCCAACACGTCTCAAAAGAGTTGGGACGGGGATCAGTGAAATTTAGTAAACATCCAAATAAGATAAAACAACAAAGAAGAACATTTCAAAATGAATTGTACTGACGGACAATATAGGTGTCCAGGTATAAGATCATCACAGAGAGGCTGAGTCACTCAGAATTAAAGATGCAAAGGGAATAATTACCATAGTTATTACATACATTTTGGAATTCCCATTGATTTACCACGATTGAGTGTATATAAGACATATTTTTGTTGATAAAATCATTGTATAGGTTCATGACATCATGAAATATATATTGGCTGTAGTCTCACTCTAGCACTCCAGGAATTAGAGCTATTGAAAATTGACCATATTAAGAATGCTTAATGCATGAAAATGATACAGGGGTGTAACATTCTCCTAAGCACCTGAGCTCACTTGAAATAGACCCAGAAGACATGGGAAACTGTCCTTTGCTTACAGAAGTCAGCAGAAGTTGTAGAAGTCCATTCTTTTTGACAATAATAGAGCATTGCACATCCTGTGCTACAGTGAAAATGGACCATCCAACTTGTGTTAGTGCTAGCTTCAAAAGTCAGCCTCCATGATGGCATGCGGGTGCAGTAGTGCATTGGTTAAGATGTTCTCACTCATCTGTAGAGTTAAATACAGTGCTGAATGGTATAAATGGGTTTTAAACAGCATGAAAAGCCACTCATGCATTATATTTTGAAGGGAGATCTTCAATTACTGCCACATAGTAAGGTCAAATTGCATTCTCTACTATGTTTTAACAGTTTGGCTCCATCATAAGGACCAGCAGGTGATAAAATGGTGGGTTTTTGGTCAAGACCTGTCACACTGTAACCACTACAGAAAGGAAAACATTGCAAAACATGACAAGGAATACACCCACCATTTAAACTGGTGAAATCATGTCCAAGATAGGAATTAACACTGTTTTTATATAAAATCATCTCATCGGTTAATGTATTTAACTGTTAAGTGTTGTCTTTTGTTTTGTTTTTAGTCTTCCTCGACATTTGCTGCCATTTATTGTCCCCGTCCCAACTCTTTTGAGACGTGTTGGATTTATCAAATTAGAAATGAGTACATATGTCCCCCAAAACAATATTTTTCTCGGTTTTAACACTTAATATGTTGTCTTTTCACTATTCTCCATCTAATGAATAGATTGAATGTTTTGAAAATGATAGCATTTTGATTTTATTCACTGTTTACCAAACGTCCCAACTTCATCGGAGTTGGGGTTTGTAATAATAATCTATTGAATCTCTGACATTGCTTCTATTATTGGTATTATTTCATATACAGTAGGTTGTACATATCCACTGCCTTGGTGAAATTTGGAAACCCCTGGCCAGTCAATAGAACAGTCCTTATCTCTTTTTAATACTTTTATACCATTCATACAGTATCTCTGAAATCAGACATGAGGTCCCATCTTCAATGCAGTTAAGGTTTACACATAGCCATCATTCCACACAGACAGCACTTCAACACATTTACACATCTCTGAAATACACTGTCTCAAACACTCACCCTCGTAACAGATACATTATATACAGTATATATGTATGTCCTGTATGTTTTACTGATGGATCAGCAATGTTTGTCATTTGTCATAGAGAGGAGCATGATTACGAACTCAAAAGAATTTTGAAAATAGTCGAGCAGAACACTCATGACACTGCTTTCAGATGTCTCTGAATTAAGGGCCCATGGACTCACCTTCATAGCAGATGAAGTTTGTTCTCACATCACACCGATTATCGAACCATAGTCCAGAGGAATTCATTTCAACACAGTGCTCATTCCCATCATAGCCATTAGGTTCCCCCTGCTTCCAGTTGCGAAAGGAGGAGCTGCTGCCATCTGACCACTGCCAGGCATCTCTGAACAGGCCGATCCAGGCAGCTATAAATCCTGCTGCTCTAACAGCTTCTATCAGGTCGTTCTCCGTCTGGTTCCTCACACTGGCCAGGTCTGTGTAGTGCTCTCTGCAGTATCTCTGAGCATCTGGCCAGCTCTTCTTATCTTCAATCAGCACATAAGGGTGTGTGGAGTCTCTCCCTGTAGTAATGCATGTGCATGTGTCATGGTTAAATAGCACATGGTTAACAGTATAAACTGCAGTGAGTCCACAAGACATTATAACGCATTTCATTTTTTCTTTGCCTTAAAGCATTAATTTGTGATTAAGATCACTATGAGTAAAACAGCTTCTTACCATCATAGCAGATGAAGAAACGTTGATACATGCAGCTTGTATCATACCACTGCCCCCTTCCGCCAATACACATACAATCTCCAACATCTTCTCCCACAGGCTCGCCTGTAGCCCAGTTCCTGAACTCAGCCTCATTATCTCCATAGAAATCCCTGTCAGCCAGAGACCACTGCCACCTAGGACTGCTACTGTAGTTCAACCCTATCCAAGCCCCTGTAACTCCTTCTTTCTGCATTATTCCCTTTAACTTCTCCATCTCTGCCATGTCATCTACGGTGGCCAGGTCAGTGAACTTCTCTCTGCAGTACTGCTGAGCTTCTGTCCAGGTCTTCTCCTCCTTCACCACATGGAACTGGCGTGGCACAGAGGAGGAGAGACCACACACACCTGAGAGGAGTCACACAGCATGAAATGATCAGTACCTACATGAATGGAAAAATAATTCTCCCAGAAACTTACATTTTTGTCCAAGGCATACTTTGTTGATGTAATGTGCACAGGCAAAAAAAAATCAGTCACATGGATGTATTATTGAAAGTAATGGTAAAAAGAATATGATACAATATTTGGTTATCTGTTTCTTTTTCAGTGCTTAATTGTTGTTTAAAAATCGTATACCCTCGAAAATGACCTGTCAGCTGAGCCATACAAACTTCTAATTTCTCTTTCAAAATAGAAAGTTACTTAAAAAAAATCAACAAATAGACTGCAATTCAATAATGTTGTGTAACTGTCCGCATACTGCTATCATGCCTGGTCACATTTACTTTTAATTTATAAAAAGTATGTCCAGAATATGTGATGTGACATCACTTCCTCATTTAGAACACAATAATGGTAAAAGGTAAGTGTTATTGGTTTCTTTTACACTATTTTTTTGATGTTGAAAATACTCGTATGACTATCTAACATGTCACGCATTGTCACATTGATTTGTCTTCGAATACAATGGCATATAATGACATACATTTTTGCAAAAAGATATCTATAAAGGAGTAAAATATTTCCTGTGAGGATGACCTTGTGTTTATATTAGAGATGCACCGGATCCGGTTCCGGTTCCGGATCCGGCAGGATAATAGGGTTTTTCACAGGATCCGGATCCAGCAGGATCTTAAGCAGTGGATCCAGTATCCGGCATGTTACCTAAAAATCAGGGTCTGGTGCATCTCTAGCCTAGGCTTTTCAGTCAGTCTTTCACAACCCCAATCACTGCATGGAGTGAAAGCCCTTTGGAAGCAGCCATTGCAGTCAGTGTGGCAATAAGCCAATGAGTCTAAAAAATAGTTTGAGCCAACGTAATAAAAAGGGCCCACGTGTGCAAGTAGACTATATGTTTCAACCCTTTTGTAGGACCTGGTATCCGGTTCCGGATCCCTGGATCCTAAAAATCAGGATCCGGTGCACCTCTATTTTATATGCTACAATGAGCCTTCACAAAAAAAAAAATCTTGACAGGCTAGCGAACTGCATGATTTCAGCTTGAGAAGTTTACTGAATCTCCATGAATCTTAACAGTCTTGTAAAACTGAAGCAGAATTAAATATAGGCTATAGGATAGGCCCTACATTTAGGAAATAAAGGGGAATGCAATACACAGGATACACTCTGTTTCCCCTTTAAATGCACTAACTTAGTGTTTTCTTAGTAGACAGGCGAATTTTAACATATTTCTTTTAAAAGACAAAACACAAGCAAGTTGACACTGACAGACAGGACAGTGTGTAAAGTATAGTCACTAGGAAAGTTTACACGTGAAATACAAAGTAGCCTGCTATGACTGAACACAAACGATGCAATGCAAAGGCTGGTTGACTCCAGAATTAGCCAAACAGCATTGCTAATAGCGTTTTCACCACTACTGTCCACATTACAATGACATTAAACAACAATTGAAACAATTTTTAGCAGCAACTTACTATTAGAATTGAAGAATCTTTGCTGTTAGTTCCATGGCAAGCAACAGGAAATCAGTAGATTCAATAGTGTTCTACCTAATGTTAACACTAGGGGGAATCTAGAGCTCTAAGCCCACAGGCAGCAGCACAAACGAAGGCCAAAAGGTGTGCTTTTTTGTCCCGCCCTCTTCAAATCAAACCGTGCTTGGTCAATTTCCCCATCACTCTCCAAACCAAAACACATAGCCAGAGCCAGCTTGGCCTTCGTGGAGTCCTGACCAATTAATGAGCCAGTTAATCTTGCTTCAATAGAGATAGACAATTCTGATTGGATAGTATGGTTCAGTACGGTAACCCTTTCATTGCTAATGTGACAGTAAACTTAACTTTGGAACATAGATTCCCTAGATCAGGGGTTCCCAACCCTGTCATTCTAAAATGGGGAAATGGGTTTCCCTAGATCAGGGGTTCCCAACGTGGGTTTGCCTAGATCAGGGGTTCCCAACCCTGTCCTTTTTGGGACCCACTTGAAATATTCACAAAGTTCAGGGCTCACCCTTGAGCCAATAAACAATAAAACTCAAATAATTACTCAACAGTAACACAACACACATACAGAATTTTGAGTTTTAGAATTTGATTTCAAGGTCCACTTGGAATACTGTCATTGCCCACCAGTGGGCCCCGCCCCACAGTTTGAGAATCAAACCCTAGCCCTAGATTATAAAGAGTTGTAATCTGTACTGACCTGGGAACAGTAGCATCAGCCACAGGAAAGTCCCCATCTCTGTGGATGCTGAGAGGAACACCTGGAAGAGGTCACACAAAGGTCAAACACATGAGGAATATCTGAGGAGAATAATGAGTGGTGTCCCAGACAGTGGAGTCACTGAATGCTTGAAAACCACACGAAAGAAAGGCAAAATACACTTACAGAAAGGCACTACTTGCTTATTCTCAAACGCAACATTTTCTTTTACAGTCCCCTATAATTGCTGCGTATTTTCTGGGTAAGGAGTGTGTAATTGCCAAGAAAATATCTCACGAGTTTCTTTGAAACTACTGTGTATTTTCTGGGTAACAGCAGGTTAACAGAGAGAGGCTAGCTGGTATATAATCGGTAAATTGTCCAAAAAACAAAAAAAACAGTATTTGTCAAATACTACGCAACAACTCTGTATTAATGGGTACAAAGTCAATTCTATGTAATTACTTCATGAATATCTTGACAATTACTATGAAACACATCTATAATAATGGACAATTATTATTATAAACACATAAAAAGCTTAGTGAAGTTAAATAACACTTACCGATAGTCAACACTCCTGAGCTAATGAAGAATGTGATCAGTATTTGGAAATGAAATGGGGGATACAGGGATGAGGTCGACTGGTATTTGGAAATGAAGAGGGGGATACAGGGATGAGGTCGACTGTTTCAGCCTCCTGTCGCTCCGTCTGCCCACCTCAACCCAAATGAGTGGCTTTGGCCAGCTGCACCAGGTGATATCCTACCTGATGTCCAAATAACTGGAATAGGAGGAAATGGGATATTTCATTTGCTTACTGACGTCATAAGCAAATAGCAGCAGTGGGCAGAAGTTGTGTTTTTGAACTGAACATTAGGATCAAACACGTGTGTGTGTGTGTGTGTGTGTGTGTGTGTGTGTGTGTGTGTGTTTGTGTTGTACATGCGCACGTATTGTACTTTCCAGTCCAGCTTGTTTGTCACAACAGGTCCTATGCAAATGGAGCAACTTTGCACATCAGACATCAAAGGATTCTGATGAAGTCACAAGTTTTAAAAAACAACAACTGTGGTTCAGTTGGAGATGGACATGGACATGGATTGGACATGGATCTGCCCTGTCAGTCTCTTGTGTTCAGCTTGCACACCTCCTTGTAGCAGGACACAACACACACCCCCTTGTTGCAGGCCACACACCCCCTTGTAGCAGGCCACACACCCCCTTGTAGCAGGCCACACCCCCTTGTAGCAGGCCACACACCCCCTTGTAGCAGGCCACACCCCCTTGTAGCAGGCCACACACCCCCTTGTAGCAGGCCCAGGCCCCACCCCCCTTGTTGCAGGCCACACCCCCTTGTAGCAGGCAGCACACCCCCTTGTAGCAGGCCACACCCCCTTGTAGCAGGCAGCACACCCCCTTGTAGCAGGTGAAACACCCCCTTGTAGCAGGCCACACATCCCCTTGTAGCAGGCCACACACCCCCTTGTAGCAGGCCACACCCCCCTTGTAGCAGTAGCAGTGTACAGACATGCAAGTTGTTTCATTTATCTTTGCCCTGTGTGTGTGTGTGTGTGTGTGTGTGTGTGTGTGTGTGTGTGTGTGTGTGTGTGTGTGTGTGTGTGTGTGTGTGTGTGTGTGTGTGTGTGTGTGTGTGTGTTTAATATGTATGTACGTAATAACTCTGTAGACAGACACACAGCAGCCCAAACGCACTGTGCTGTGACTGGCACCTACGGCTACGGCAACGTGTATGGTAATCAGGGGACTGTTCTAGCGGACGTTGGCCATATATGGTCGTATGCAAAAGAGAGAGGGGCAAGAGAGGCTCTGCGCTATGTGGGTTTTAACAAAATTCTTCAAATCCCATCTGCATAGGTTTTTGAACCTGCAACCTTGAGCAACTCAATGAAAAAAGATGAATACTAGCATAAATGCATTGTCTCACTATGACCAAACAATAACAAAGACCAACAAAGATCTAGCCTATGTAAGGGATAAGCCATAGGAGAAAAGATAAATCAACTTATAAAACCATTCATACGTATAGTGTAACAGTGTGCTTTTAGCCCCTTTCTTTTTTAGTATAATTACACAAAGATGGGTTTTTATTTTGACACAACTTCGTTACACTAGACTTACAGTAGCCTTCTCCCTGTCATGGGTGTCTATGGAGCTTCCTGCCCCCCTCCTTCTATCCCCCTCTAATATTTCCGTTTGTCTGATTCATATTTCTATGCTTTCCATATCCTCTTCCCTGTCTCTGTATGCTGTGGGAAGAGGTATGTTTCTCCACTTTTCTCTTTTCCTAATCTTACTTAAATCTTCTTTCTATTCTGTCATCCATCAGTTTTATCACTGTAATCCTAAACACTATTCCGTGTATTACCACTTTTCTAACGTATTACACGAATATGATGCCTGGTTTCCATGTACTTTGATGTGTTATCGCCACCCGGTGTAACATAAGCCGGTGGCATCGTGACAATCCTTTAGCTTAGCATTGCTAACGCTAGTCACAATTACTTAGCATTTCTTTTCATGGTCTCCTCAGGAGTCAGAGTGCAGCCCCAAGCCCCATGGTGATTGTGCATACTGTGTCTGAAATTACAGGTGTGTGTTTGTTTTCGTTGTCTCTGTGTATGATATGTTAAGGAATTGAAATGTGACCCTGGCAATTTAGCTAACTCACTCTTTATGCTAGCGGAGTTTTGCTAAGCTAGCTAGCCAGGGCACACTGAGTTTTTATAAAGAGAAGCAGGCTAGGGTTTTGGTAGCAGCTCTCTTAAACCTAGCGATTTTATTAAGTTTTCTCGTGTTTCCACCATGTTTAGGGCTACTGTTTAATATGTTTATTGTAAAAAGCCCTGTCTCTGTATGCTGTGGGAAGAGGAGTGGGAGTGCAGCCCCATGGTGATTGTGTTTACTGTGTCTGAAATTACAGAGAATCTTTGGATCTGCAATCTTGTCTGGAGTCTTTATTACATCCCAACTTACACAACGCAGAGTGAAATCCCAACCGGTTACATATGGGCTGCTATGATTCTTACATGGCACATATTATACAAGTGGCCCTTTCCTCATGGGTGAAATACGTGTACTTAATAACTCTGTAAACAGACACACATGCAAGTTGTTTCATTTATCTTTGTCCTGTGTGTGCGTGTGTGTGTGCGTGCGCGTGCGCGCGCGTGTGTGTGTGTTTTTAATATATGTACATAATAACTGTGTAGACAGACATACAGCAGCCCAAACGCACTGTGCTGTGACTGGCACCTACGGCTACGGCAACGTGTATGGTAATCAGGGGACTGTTCTAGCGGACGTTGGCCATATATGGTCGTATGCAAAAAGGCTGGCATCAACAGGCTGAGAGACTCCATTGTCTGTCTACGGACTAAAAGACGATCGCTTTTCTTTCCATCTGTACTACTGTCTTTGAAACCACACTGATGTGCAGTTTATTATTACTATTTTATTGTATTTTCCCTCTTATAAAGTCCTCTGCTGCAGTGTTACTATGCGGGAAATGTCACACTAAGCCCGTCCAGCAACATGTGTAATAACAGGCTCTTATATGCAAGCGGTCCTAAACACACACACACACACACACACACACACACACACACACACACACACACACACACACACACACACACACACACACACACACACACACACACACACACACACACACACACACACACCTGTTCACTCTTTGTTGAAAACAACATCATAACAACATTGCGATGACAATAAGACTTGGTCATTGACGTTTTTGTGACAATAAGGTTTTAAGAGAGGCTCTAAGCTAAGGGGGTTTTAACAAAAGTCTTCAAATCCCATCTGCATAGGTTTTGAAGCTGCAACCTTGAGCAACTTGGGGTAACTCAGCAACTCAATGAAAAAAAGATGAATACTAGCATAAATGCATTGTCTCACCACGACCAAACAATAACAAAGACCAACAAAGATCTAGCCTATGTAAGGGATACGCCTAGGAGAAAAGATAAATCAACTTATAAAACCATTCATACGTATATGGGCTGCTATGATTCT
This sequence comes from Engraulis encrasicolus, assembly GCF_034702125.1. Taxonomy (NCBI): domain Eukaryota; kingdom Metazoa; phylum Chordata; class Actinopteri; order Clupeiformes; family Engraulidae; genus Engraulis; species Engraulis encrasicolus. The sequence continues at coordinate 53,431,173 of NC_085868.1, read as the reverse complement.
TACATGGCACATATTATACAAGTGTGTGTGTGTGTTTGTGTGTGTGTGTGTGTGTGTGTGCGTGCGTGTGTGTGTGTTTAATATGTACGTAATAACTCTGTAGACAGACACACAGCAGCCCAAACGCACTGTGCTGTGACTGGCACCTACGGCTACGGCAACGTGTATGGTAATCAGGGGACTGTTCTAGCGGACGTTGGCCATATATGGTCGTATGCAAAAGGGCTGGCATCAACAGGCTGAGAGACTCCATTGTCTGTCTACGGACTAAAAGACGATCGCTTTTCTTTCCATCTGCACTACTGTCTTTGAAACCACACTGATGTGCAGTTTGTTATTATTTTGTTGTATTTTCTCTCTTATAAAGCCCTCTGTTGCAGTAATAAAAATGTAAAACTACGGTAAGCCCGTCCAACAACAGGTTTAATATACGTGGGTTCTAAATTTTTGTTTTAACCTGACTGCGTGAAACTAGCTGCGCACAACTCAACCTCTGATTGTTGAAAACTGCTGTCGGTCAAAAAATTAGCTCACGGGGTTGGCTGGCAGTATCTTGCCCCTCCTCACAATATCGTGTAGCACACCCCCTTGTAGCAGGCCACACACCCCCTCGTTTCAGGAGACACACCCCCTTGTTGCAGGCCACACACCCCCTCGTTTCAGGACACACACCCCCTTGTAGCAGGTCACACACCCCCTTGTAGCAGGCCACACACCCCCTTGTAGCAGGCCACACACCCCCTTGTGGCAGGTGGCGCGCCCCCAGGGGTGCACGTCCCCCAGTTTGGGAAACCCTGGGCTATGCGATTCTTATATGGCACACACTATACAAGTGGCCCTTTCCTCACTTTCTCCCAACACATACACACACCCACACATACAGTACAAGGCACACATACACTTCCTATGTACAGTATTATCATAGTAAATATAATGTGTACATTGTGTACAGAGCTCCTGGTGATCCCAGCTAAAGAGTCGCTCAGTCACAACATCAACCTCAAGATAGGCTAGACCATCGTGACCCCAAACAAAGTCGCCAAAAACCTTGGCGTCATGATTGATGATGAGCTGTCATGCTCCAACTACATCGACTCAGTCACCCGGACCTGTCGATTCCAGATGTCCAACATACGGAATATCAGACCTGTGCTGAGACAATATTCTACACAACTACTGGTGCAGGCCACTGTCCTGTCCCGCGTTGACTACTGCAACTCACTCATGACAGGCCTACCTGCTTGTGCGCTAAATCCTCTGCAGATGATCCAGAATGCGGCGGCACGGTTGATATTGAATAGAGGTGCTCCGATTGCTCGGCAGCCGATCATGATCTGCNGATAATGGCCAAAAATAGCCTGATCTGTGATCGGAAAAACAAAAAACCGATCCAGAGATATTAAATTCCTCACGTAACCATTTTGCCTTTACACCTGGCGCTGCCTGCATGTAGCCTAGGTGCTGGCTCTGCACAGCTGCTGCACCAAAATAAGGCATCTTTACTTGTCTTTAACTTTTTGGAATTCCCTCCTTCATTTTCACCATTTATAATCATATCTGCATCAACAATGATCTGATTTTCCGATCCATGCGCCGTTTACATGACGCTTGTAATTTGCGAATGACGTGTCAGTCTCGCCATGTTCGCTATTTTGAGTTACAGCCTGTCAGCACGCAACAACTAAACGTTTCCAAAACAATCATCAACGGTATTGTTTTTAAAGTTGTAGCCTAATGGACAGCCAGGTCATTAGTTTGTAGTCGCTGCAACACCAAACAGAGGGAGAGTGGACGGTGTGAAACTCAATGAGTCTGTGCAGGGAATTCTACAATCTATTACAAAGCTTTCCTCGCAGACACGCTGTGTTGTGCTGTTGCCTGTTCTTTCAAGGGAAGTTTTTTTCTTGTTTTGTGTAGGCCTATGTAGAATCTCAAGTTTTTCAGTCACAATGTAATTTGCGATAGACTACTTCTCGCCAGTTAGCCATTTTGCGTTATAACCTGTGTAGTTGCCTCGGTCAGCACGCGACAAGTTCACGTTGTCCGCACAAGCATGCCAACGTTATTGTTTTCAAAGTTGTAATTGACAGTCAGTCGATTAGTTTGATAGTCGCTGAAACGCCAAACGGCGACAGGTGAGGGGAGAGGGAGAGAGCTCAGACTCAGAACGGTCGCGGAGCACTGCAGCTGTGGACAGTGAGTGACAGAGAGGGGAGGGGCTCTCCTCACGAGGCTGCTCATTTAAAGCGACAGGGTTTTTTCTCGTAGAGAAACTGAGAGACTGAGATCCAGGTGTCTGAGCTTCAATTCAATCTTAAATAGTTTAGTAATTATATGCAATGACTTATAAATTGATGTAATGTTTCAGTTTCAATTCAATCTTAAATAGTTTAGTAATTATATGCAATAACTTATAAATTGATTAATACTGTAGACTTACTTGTAGGCTATATTACCAACACTAGTCTGAAAGAGCTGAAAGATAATAATAATAATAATAATAATAATAATAATAATAATAATAATAATAATAGCCTAATAATAATAATAATAATAATAATAATAATAATAATAATAATAATAATAATAATAGGCCTACATTGTGAAAGCGACATGTGCAAATTAAGATTGATTGGTTTATGGGCAGAAATGGTATTCAATAAGGATAATTAATAGGCTATTAAAAAAATAGGAAATAATTTCTGTGATCGGCAATGATCGGTGATCGGCAGATAAAGATTTTTGGTGATCGGTATCGGTGATCGGGCCAAAAAATGGTGATCGGAGCACCTCTAATATTCAATCAACCCAAAAGGACCCATGTTACTCCTCTATTTATTGAGTTGCACTGGTTACCGATCGCCGCCCGGATCAAGCACAAGGCATTGACCCTTGCCTACAAAACCATCACAGGAACGGCCCCAGCTTATCTGAAGGACCTACTAACGCCCTATGTTACTGGAAGAGAACTGCGCTCATCCAGCACAAGCCGTCTGGCTCTGCCATCCAGTCACTCTAGGTACTCCCAGTCAAGATTGTTCTCCGTTGTGGTACCCAAGTGGTGGAACGGTCTCCCAGAGGCAGCAAGACTAAGCACATCTCTTGCAGCCTTCAAGAAACAATTGAAGACCTTCGTCTTTCGAGAGAATCTACTAAACTAATGCTTGAACTGGCCTTGCCCCAGGGCAGACTCCTGACATGATGTTTAGTTTAGTTAGTTTGTGTGTGTGTACTCGTTATTTACTCTTTAATTTAAAAAAAAAACAAAAAAAAAACTAACCCCTCTGCAACTGCACTTGTTGTTCTGTATATCTCCTGTGCACATTGTATTTGCTTATGATGTTGGCTTGATTATGTCCTCTTTTGAAAGTCGCTTTGGTTATAAAGCGTCTGCCAAATGCAATATAATGTAATGTAATGTAATGTGTACATACACACACCCACACATACAGTACAAGGCACACATACACTTCCTATGTACAGTATTATCATAGTATATATAATGTGTACGAGTGCTTACTTACCGGTATATGGCACATACTATAAATGTGGCCATTATTTAAAATATATAAGATTTGTACAGACATGCAAGTTGTTTCATTTATCTTTGTCCTGTGTGTGTGTGTATTTGTGTGTGTGTGTATGTGTGTGTGTTTGTGTGTGTGTGTGTGTGTGTTTGTGTTTGTGTGTGTGTGTTTAATATGTACGTAATAACTCTGTAGACAGACACACAGCAGCCCAAACGCACTGTGCTGTGACTGGCACCTACGGCTACGGCAACGTGTATGGTAATCAGGGGACTGTTCTAGCGGACGTTGGCCATATATGGTCGTATGCAAAAGGGCTGGCATCAACAGGCTGAGAGACTCGACTCTCTGTCTATGGACTAAAAGACAAAAGTATTCTTTTCCATCTGCACTAATCTCTTTGAAATTACGCAGATGTAGTTTATAATTATGTTATTGTATTTGTATTTTCCCTCTTATAAAACCCTCAGTTGCAGTGGTACAGTACGATGCAAGAAGTGTGAAATCTCAATCAGACGGCCCGAGGTCCACTAGGGGCCCTTTGCAAACTCCTGACCTTGGGGCCCAGACCCCCATAACCCGGCCCTGACTAACTAACAGGAGACAAGCACGGCTGTAGTTTCTAACAGGAGACCAGCACGGCTGCAGTTTCTAACAGGAGACTAGCACGGCTGTAGTTTCTAACAGGAGACCAGCACGGCTGCAGTTTCTAACAGGAGACCAGCACGGCTGCAGTTTCTAACAGGAGACCAGCACAGCTGTAGTTTCTAACAGGAGACCAGCACGGCTGCAGTTTCTAAGGGGTCTGACACACCAAGGCGGTAAAGCGGCGCGGAACGGCCACGGTTTTTACCGGCGTCAGTGAAAATACATTGAAACCTATCTGTCCTTACACACCAACCGGCGGTAGTCGGGCGTCAGCGGCGCGGGAGCCGGCTCCGCGCCGCGCTGCATTTGGAAAATAGAACTCGAGCGTATTTTTCACGCCGGCGACCGGCGGTGTCTCATTCAAATGAATGGCAAAGTAGCATGCTAGCTTTGGCTGTGGCTAGGGTTTTGAATAGGACTGGCCGCGCACGCCGACGCTGTCAGTGTGCAAGGCAGAGAAAAGCACGCCGGCCAAAACTAAGCAGAAAGACCGCGTCCGTCCTGCGACCGTTCCGTTCCGCCTTGGTATGTTTTGGCCCTAACAGGAGACCAGCATGACTGTAGTTTCTAACAGGAGACCAGGGGGTCGTTTCTCGACAGTGCCTTTGCTAACGACGTTAGCCATTTTGTTCGTTCTTAAGACCAACGTTGAAACCAAGGTCTTAAGTCGCTCGTAAGACAGTCTTCCGGCTTGGTCTTGAGTTGGTCTTAAGTTGTTCTTAAGTTGTTCTTAAGTTGGTCTTGCTCCTGACATTTCAGCGTCTTGGGGCAGGTTCAGGCAGAGTTCAAGTGACAGTGATTGATTACTGCCACCAAGTGCACAAGCGTCTAACTTTTACCACACAAAATGTCCAATAATTAGACAATTTTAAATATATTTGGTTGTGTATGCCGTCTTCCTGCCAGCAAGTCCTTAAGTCCAACGTAGGCCACAAGAAAAATAATTGCCATTATGAGCATTGTGCCTGAAGATGTGCAGGAAGATTGAAAGGTGCGTCAAACACAGTAGGCTACACATGACATCTTTATGAAAGTCGTTAAATACCTGTGAAGACAATCATGCCCCCAAAATCCACCCCAATAACCAAATGTCGCTGTACATATCACTGCACAATAAAATCGCGCCAAATAACACGGTCCACTGTCACTGCGCACGAGGGAGAGGAGGCAGAGAGTTGCGAATATGCCCGAATTGCGCGCGCGCCAGCCTGGATGCGCACGCACACACGCACGCGCACACACACACAAACACACACACACACACACAGTGAGAGAGAGAGAGAGAGAGAGAGAGAGATGAGTGGAAGTGGAAGTGGATATACTGGATATACTGTTGTGCAGATAAGGCACCTGCGCTTAATTTAAAATTCAGCCGAAATGGATATGTTACCAGTTACCACCAGCAAGTGAGAATTAGGATAGTATACATGCCATCACGCTTTCACCGGCCATTTCTGTGTAGTTATTTGGAGTGATTATGCTACGGTGATATGTAGACCGACATTTGGTTATTGGAGATGGATTTCGGTGACATGATTACGTTGACAAGTATTTAACGACTTTCATGGAGATGTCATGTGTACTGTGTTTGACGGACCCTCCGTGCATCATCCCTTCCTGCACATCTTTACGCGTAAAGGTCATAATGGCAATTGTTTTTCTTGTAGCCGTTGCGCATAAAGACGTGCTGGCAGAAAGACGACAAACAGACAAATATTTTTTGTTATTATTTCTCGACTCCTTTCAGTTATCATTTCAAGCAGCATTGAACTGTCCACTCTGTGTGGTTGTTCAAAGGGAAATGACTTAACTTGGTGCCCTCTCGCACTGAAGAGCGCAATGAAGGCATAGGGGTATCCACAGTTGAAGCCTTTTTAAAAATTACTTCAACTACAGTAAGACCGCGCTTTCTCCAGCAACCACCTTCACAGCTGTCCCTCCTTTCTTCCATCGTCGTAAAAAGCCCCAAGCAACCAGTTCGTCACTTCAAGGTAGAGACATGGGTAACAACGTAGGTTACACATATCTGACCCAAAACAGAGACCCAAAGACAGCGCGACATATCAGTAGCGCGCGCGCGCGCGTGTGTGTGTGTGTGTGTGTGTCCATATTCTCAACCCTCTGCCTCGCGCATATGACAGCGGGCCGCGTTAAGTAAATGTGCAATGATTCAAATGATCCCAATGTGATGTCGCATGCCTTTCAGAGTAGGCTATCCTCACATTATTTCATTAAGCTGCATTTTTTTCCCAGGGTTGCGATGGGTTGGAGTTCGTGTAGCGTAGTCTATAGACAACAATGCCATAGTAGAAATGTTCACAATGTGTGCGCAATCTGACCACGTTGTGCGCGCGTGGGTATTTGTTTCCCACTGCGACAACATATTGTGAAAATTAGAACTCAAGCGGACTCAGAGGAGAATATTATGGATGTTTAGATTTAAAAGTCCATGCATACATTTATCCCTTCGGGTCTAGAATCATTGCTATCACCCTCCGGCAAGGCATGACAACCACTCATCCACCAACCACCGGTTTCTGAGAGAAGTTACTGAAGACTTATTGTAAATTGATTTAGCAAAACCGGAATAAAATATAAGACATTGTGACATGTAATGCATTATTTGGTTTCTGCTGTCGACGAGGGATGGTTTTGAGGGCACGGTTGTGTTGACAAAGATTTGTAGACTTTGATAGCGTTGTAATTATTGTATCTGACAGCCACGTGAATGACGCCGTCACTACTTTGATTGCGACCAATGCAGCCGAGCTGAGGCGAGACACTCCAAGCATTTCCGAAGACTTCCTCGTGTCTGAGAACGTACGTACGTACGTCCAAAGGTTGGTCGCGACTTCGGTCGGTCTTGCGTCTAAAGACCAACTTAAGATCAACTCAAGAGCAACTTAAGACCAACTCAAGAGCAACTTACGACCAACTCAAGACCGACTTAAGACGGTTAGCAAAGGCAAGAATCGAGAAACGGACTCCAGCACGGCTGCAGTTTCTAACAGGAGACTAGCACGGCTGCAGTTTCTAACAGGAGACCAGGGGGTCGTTTCTCGACAGTGCCTTTGCTAACGACTTTAGCCATTTTGTTCGTTCTTAAGACCAACGTTGTAACCAAGGTCTTGAGTTGGTCTTAAGTTGTTCTTAAGTTGGTCTTAAGTTGGTCTTGCGTCTAAAGACCAACTTAAGACCAACTTAAGACCAACTCAAGAGCAACTTACGACCAACTCAAGACCGACTTAAGACGGTTAGCAACGACAAGAATCGAGAAACGGACTCCAGGGCTCCGTTTCTCGATTCTTGCCTTTGCTAACCGTCTTAAGTCGGTCTTGAGTTGGTCGTAAGTTGCTCTTGAGTTGGTCTTAAGTTGGTCTTAAGTTGGTCTTCAGTTGGTCTTTAGACGCAAGACCAACTTAAGAACAACTTTAGAACAACTTAAGACCAACTCAAGACCTTGGTTACAACGTTGGTCTTAAGAACGAACAAAATGGCTAACGTCGTTAGCAAAGGCACTGTCGAGAAACGACCCCCTGCACGGCTGTAGTTTCTAACAGGAGACCAGCATGGCTGTAGTTTCTAACAGGAGACCAGCACGGCTGCAGTTTCTAACAGGAGAATAGCACGGCTGCAGTTTCCCTGACTAACTTGGTCATAAAAGGCCTTATGCAAATGGCCACTGAAATTGTTGAAGTCTTTGCAGAGCCGTGTTTTGTTTGTTTGTGTTCTACTACCGCTGTGCTGTTCGCCATCCTGCTTGTTGGTCATACCAGGCCCTATGCAAATGGCCACTGAGACACATGGACAGGCCTGTTTCCAGGCAGTACAAATTAATCAAACAGCGAGCTTCCACACGATTGACTTTATTAAAGAATTTTAACATCGCAAACTGACTACAAATAACCTTACTTTCCATAAACCACATGACAACAAAAACATTGAGCATATATTTTATACATATAAAGGATGAAGTAAGAATACAAAGCAGATTTTAAAACATTTCCAATCATGTTGTTGCTTTAGTCGTTGATGTACTGTAAATAGAACAGGATTTTCCTGTAAATGGAAAGAGATGCTCACACAGCTCAGACAAAACACATTATTTGTCTTCATTTACTGTAATTAAGCAAGTCATTCCCAATAGTAAGGGTGGGCATACAGCACATGGCAGCTCACAGGGCACACACACAAAAACAATCAGCTTTTAACTTTTAACCCATTACACATTTTAGGAGATTGGCAGGAGAGTAGCGTGTGGGGAACTTATGCCTCTTTTCCACTGCCGTTTTAATGGTAGGCTTGACAAAGCGCGACTTGGCCACCATTTTTTTCTTTTCGAATATGCTCAATCGTAAAGCAAAAAGTGGCGGCCGAGTCACGCTGTGTTGAGCTGTAGGCCCACCAGAAAACCAGCAATCGAAAAGAGGCATTAGTTACAGTGGAGGATGGAGGAGAGAGCTGGTTATTCACCCTCCTCCACCTACCTGGTGATGTCAGAGGCATTAGTTACAGTGGAGGATGGA
>NC_085868.1:53097472-53117472 GCF_034702125.1 Engraulis encrasicolus | reverse complement strand
CGAGTTGCCGCCATGTTTGTTTTCCAGAATCACCCGGGTAGAGAATTGAGTTTCACGTTATTCATGCACAAAATGCGTGTTTTTAAAAAAATGCAATGAGTTTAAAAAATCAAACCAAATGCCATTTGGAAGGGCAATTTACACTTCCTTTAGGAAAAATAAAATGAAAACCGGTGACCTTCCATATCGGACACATCAGTTGCGTCTATGTGGAGCTTCATAGGACCCCCATTCATTCTGACGGCTCTCCTCTGCTTGAACATCGCCGCCCCGTGGACAGTACCACCCGGAAGAAGCTGCCAGTTTGGCCTCTCCTCTATAAATCCTCTCTGGTAGCATGCTCAGGGGACCTAAGTCATGGAGGAGGATATAGAATGCTGGTACCATTCTCATGGACGAGGATGGGGGACAGTAAGTTTATTTGTATTGCAAAGTGCTGGTCCGTTGGGCGGCATGCAAATAAAATATGACTGACTATTGCAACTCAGGCCAGACTGACACACACGCACACTCACACACAGCTGATAAGGTTAAAACAATAAAAACAGTAAAAACAAATAAGTGACGTGATGTGCAAACCGAGTAACGAAGTTAATATCTTACAACTGGGCAGAGCATTTCATTTGGCCTGAAGTGCCAGACGCAGCACCACACAGGACAGTCCTCATCTCTACAAACTGAGTCATCAACTACTCACCACCAGCAACTGGGTTCCTTTAAAATATATATTTTTGGGGCTTTACAAGCCTTTATTGTTTTTTTTTCTCAGACAGGACAGTAGAGTAGAGACAGGAAGCAAGTTGGGAGAGAGAGACAGGGTTTTTTGGGGGGCTTTACAAGCCTCCTTTATTGTTTTTTTTTCTCAGACAGGACAGTGAAGGAGAGACAGGAAGCGAGTTGGGAGAGAGAGAGAGACGGGGAAGGGCCGGCAAAAGACACGGACTGGGAATCGAACCCCGGGTCAGCCGCGTAGTAGACGAGTGCCCTACCATACCAGCCACAGTGGGGCCAGCTATTGGGTCCCTTAAGGTGAGATGAAAACACCTACTACTGATGTTCAAAATTACAAGTTGTAAGTCATGTCCTAAGTGATGTTAAGTGACTTGTATACATTTATTCAGTAATGTAAACTGACTTGTATTCATTTATTCAGTACTGTAATGAAAGATGTAAAACAAATTTACGCCGCAGACTATTGGTTTAATGATCAGTGATTCATGTTTTTAGTTGATTTGCATGTTTTTGACATGTTCATGTATTTTCATGTTCATGTGTGTTCCTACTTTAAATTTGCCTATTACCCTGTCAGCTGGTATTGTTCTAGTAGTATAATCAGAGAGAGTAGAAAGAGAGAGGTTCCATTGGCCCATTGTTACCGGGTTCTATTATTGCAAGGGGGAGGGGGGGAAATCCCCCTTTAGGCAGACCTAAGGACTGTTCTATTCAAGTATTATGTATTATGAGTATTATGACACGCCCCTTTAGGCAGACCGGAACCTGGTCATGTTAGGTGCCCATAGCAACCTATTACATTGGCATATCTCTATATACTTAAATAATCTCTGGTATAATATTTCTAAAAAGTATTCCAAAAAATGCCTGACCCGTCACATAATATGATCTTTTTATGCTGTGACTGTAGCCGTAGCCTCTTAGTGCAGATAAGCCCATCGTAGAGTTTTTTCCTTCTTGAAAACACTCCTCTACATAATAATAACAATTTTATGACAATGCAGAGACTGTTAACCGATTAAGGCTTGGTCACAGCCATTTCGTTTTCAATAAGGTTATAACAGAGGTGCTGCGCTAAGAGGTTAGATAAGGGTCACGTATGTTTGACCTTTGTGTGACCTCTTCCATGTATTCTTCTCTTCAGTATCCAATATGGGGGATGTCTTCCTTCTGATGCTACTGTTCCCAGGTCAGTACAGGTTCACTTACTACTCCTATACTGTATATCATACATTATACAATATAGGCCTGCAGTATGTAGTCTCTCTCTCTCTCTCTCTCTCTCTCTCTCTTTCTCTCTCTCCCTCTCTCTCTCTCTGGGCAGCAGGGCCAGTTGTCATAGACATAGTTTGCCTAAGCTTTTCTTAATCGAGATCTACTTTTATTTACTTGAATCTACCAAGTCAAATTTTGGGGTGTCATGGTATGAACATCTCTCTCTCTCTCTCTCTCTCTCTCTCTGTCTGCTGTTTACCTGGCCTGTGTTTCCATCATATTTGCGTGTCTCTCTCTCCCAACCTCTCTCTCCCTCTCGCTCCCGACCTCTCTCTCCCTCTCGCTCCCAACCCCTCTCGCTCTCTCTCTCTCTCTCTCTCTCTCTCTCTCTCTCTCTCTCTCTCTCTCTGTCTGCTGTTTGGCCTGTGTTTCCATCATATTTGCATGCAGCCCAGCACTCCTGCAGTTTACAACGCTACTGTTCTCAGTTCTCTGTTAACAATAAACCATGAGGTAATGCTAACGCTAATTATAAACCATGACGTAATGCTAATTACAAACCCCAACTCCGGTGAAGTTGGGACGTTTGGTAAACTGTGAATAAAATCAAAAGGCTATCATTTTCAAAACATTCAAACCATTCATTAGATGGAGAATAGTGAAAAGACAACATATTAACCCTCTAGCTACCAGAATTTTTTTTGAATAGGCCGGAATCCTACCAGGAATTCTAAGGGAAAATTGACATTTTGGTCATATTCTAAATAATGTCAAATAACTTGAAAAGAAATGAAAAGTGTCAATTACAAGTTACTTTCATATTAAAGTAGAGAAAACACACTTTCAAATGGTATATCATTTATGGATAATTAATTGTTCAGTATTCCCATAGAGTGCCTTTGATGTGGATTAAATGATAAAACTGTGATAAAATCCGATATTATCTAGGCATATCTATCTATATATCTATATATTTAGGCCTATCTATCTATCTATTTATCTCTCTATCCATCTAGGCCTATCTATCTATCCCTCCGTCTATCCATCCATCCATCCATCCAGGGTCAAAGTTGAACAATGATCATGTGACGACAACAAATGTCGTTCACCCAAAAGTCCTGTTTTCAAGCGGTTTCAAGCGGTATAACTGTAATGGACTACACTAGCTAATAATGTTTGAACTAAACCATGCCAAAGACGTGTAAGGATAATCGTAGAAGTGTCCGCGATAGCAGACAGGACATGAATGGAGCCCTTGGAAGTTTCCCCTCCCAATTTGGCACAGAGACGCGCCAGGCATCACCGACTTTGACCGGAATTGAAGTGCTACAAGCACCACGTTGGTAGGCTATTATTGGAAGTTAGCATTCAACTCAACGTCTTCGCGCACATTTTTATGAAGGACAACGTGGAGTAGTAACAGCCCTTGACTGCTTTGCCAAAGCTGACACGCAAAATGAGTAGCCAATTGTTCCATGCTGCGCTTCCTTCACGACGCACCTGTTACGCAGAGCTGTCACTGTAAGTTGTTCCAGGAAACTAAGATAGTTGGATACCAACATATGGTTTGACTCTGAAAACACACCGAAGACAGTTTACATTTTTAATATGTAGCGTGTAGACATCGGCTGGACAGTTGTGTTCGCTATTTAGGACCATGGCAGAACTCATCACAGTTGAACACCATCTCATAAGCCTAATAAAACAACTTGATCTAAAAATAGCCTAAAAGTCATACACATGTACTGTTGACCATGAAAATAGATCGAAGAGGGTTGGAAGTTTTCATATTTAGTGTATATTGGTTGTAGAAACAGAATGGTTGTGTTTGTAGCCATCCAATCTCGGACGGCCGTCATTTGAATTGACGGCAGATTGCCAAATCGCATAAAGCGGCGCATCTCGTAATAAAATCTAAAATACTGAAAAATAATATCCAAGTTTCCAAGTCCAAGTAGGTTTTATTGTCAATTTCTTTACATGCACTGGTCATACAAAGAATTTGAAATTACATTTCTTGCTTTCCCATACAGACATAGACTAATTAAGGTAAGGACATAGACAGTATAGACATAGACAGTACTTATACATGGACTTAAGACAGTATGGACATAGACAGTGCTCATACAGACATTTAAAGTGCAAGACTGGACAACAGAAGACTTGTAGAGGACATACATTAAGAGGTATTTGTTGTGTTTTTGTGCTTTTCCTAAAAAAAGTCCTTTATAGCGTTCTGACATGGTAATAGTAGCATTTTGAAGAAAAATAAGGTCTGTCAAGTACACCAGCAGCAGTGTGTGTGTGTGTGTGTGTGTGTGTGTGTGTGTGTGTGTGTGTGTGTGTGTGTGTGTGTGTGTGTGTGTGTATGTGTTTAGTGCAGGTAGAAGGTGCGGTGTGCGTCTTGTGTGTGTGTTCGTGTGTCTGTGTGTGTGTGTATAATATAAACATATAGTTTTTATACTGAAAGTATATCGAGGAGGGTCTGTAATATTGAGCTAACGTGTTTGAAAGCTGGAAAAACTGCATGATGACAGCCGTTCAGCTGTATTTTCATATGAAAATATTCCGGCCGGCCGCGGCCGTTCTGGTACAGATCCAGCCGGACGTTCACGGCCGTTATGGTAGCTAGAGGGTTAAGTGTTAAAACCGAGAAAAAATATTGTTTTGGGGGACATATGTACTCATTTCTAATTTGATAATTGCAACACGTCTCAAATAAGTTGGGACGGGGATCAGTGAGATTTAATAAACATCCAAATAAGATAAAACAACAAAGAAGAACATTTCAAAATGAATTCCGCTGATGGACAATATGAGTGTCCAGGTATAAGACCATCACAGAGAGGCTGAGTCACTCAGAATTAAAGATGCAGAGGAAATTATAACATCCAAAATGGGGGCTTTCCTCCTTCTGATGCTACTGTTCCCAGCTCAGTACAGGTTCACTTACTACTCCTATACATCATACATTATACAATATAGGCCTGCAGTAGGCCTATGTAGTCTCTCTCTCTCTCTCTCTCTCTCTCTCTCTCTCTCTCTCTCTGTCTGATGTTTGCCTGGCCTGCGTGTCTCTCTCGCCCAACCTCTCCCAACCTCTCTCTATCTCTTTCACTCTTGCTCCCAACCTCCCTCTCTCTCTCTCTCTCTCTGTCTGCTGTTTGGCCTGTGTGTCCATCATATTTGCATGCAGCCCACTGCTCCTGCAGTTTACAATGCTACTGTTCTCAGTTCTCTGTTAGCAATAAACCACGAGGTAATGCTAACGCTAATTATAAACCACGAGGTAATGCTAATGTTTACTATAAACCACGAGGTGAGGGTAATTACAATCCATGATGGAGTGGCAGCCTATGGAGTGGCAATCTATGTACGTATTCGGGCAGCCATTGACTTGATTTGACTCAGTCACTCATTACTTTACACTCCTTACATTCCTCTCATGACACGCATTTCTCAAAACCTAGCGCACACACTTCCAAGTGTATCAGCCTAATTAGTCACTAGGGGTGTAAATAGTAATAGAAATGCATCGATATATCGCAATATAATCTGGCGATTGAATTGAATTGCATCGTATCGTGTGACATTCTTAAGTATCAAAAATAATCAAATCGCTGGCCCCTGCCCAATGCCCTAGCTCCATAACATAATAGAAGTGGAAAAGTAATTGGAAAAAAGTCGAATCGAATCGTATTGTATTGTATCTTGGGGCATTCATAAGTATCGAAAATAATCGAATCGCATCGCATCAAATAATAAGATATCGATATTGAATCGTATCGTCATGGAGGCTGTGATTTACACCCTTTGGTGGAGTATCCAATCACTGGGTGTGACTAATAAAGAGTATCTAATCACTGGGCACGACTAATTAGGCTGAATACACTTGGAAGTGTGCGCACTAGGTTTTGAGAAATACCCATTGTCTGTGTCTCCTCTCAGGTGTGTGTGGTCTCTCCTCCTCTGTGCCACGTCAGTTCCATGTGGTGAAAGAGGAGAAGACCTGGACAGAAGCTCAGCAGTACTGCAGAGAGAAGTACACTGACCTGGCCACCATAGACAACATGGCAGAGATGGAGGGGTTAAAGGGAATAATCCAAGAAGAAGGTGTTCAATATGCTTGGATTGGGTTGACGTATGGTAGCAGTCCTAAGTGGCAGTGGTCTCTGGCTGACAGGGATTTCTATGGGGAGAATGAGGCTGAGTTCAGGAACTGGGATACAGGTGAGTAAAACACCAACTGAAACCAAATAAAAGGCATAAACACGTACGTAGCCTCTCTGTTCACTAATTGCTGAAAAGACTCAATTCTGTTCAAAATATATACCAGACCCTGATTTTAAGGTAACATGCCGGATACCGGATCCACTGCTTAAGATCCTGCTGGATCCGGATCCTGTGAAAAACCCGATTATCCTGCCGGATCCGGAACCGGAACCGGATACGGTGCATCTCTACTTATATGTATAGCTATGACTATACTTGGGTCAAAATGTAGGCTACTCAGGTACAAGTAAAATTACTAATTTTTAAAACTCCTTGAAAATTGGCCTGAAATATGGGAACAGTCATAAGTGGCAGTGGTCTCTGGCTCACCAGGGGTTCTATAGTGAGAATGAGGCCGAGTTCCGGAACTGGGATACAGGTACAGGCCAGCAGGAGTGGAAAGGAACTTATTACATTTTTATTTCATTTTTTTTTTTTGCACAAGAACATTTTTCAAAAAGTAAGGAAATTCCCATGTTGCTGCATAATTAGGAACCGACAAGTCAAGAGTAATACGACTGCATATTGAAATGTGCAAAATTTAATACTGCATGAAACTTTTATTACTGCAATTACTCCACTGTCCTCACATAACACCTGCTGTTAAGTGTACTATGTAATTTTCAAGGAGTTTTAAAAATTAGTACTTTTACTTGTACCTGGGTAGGTACATTTTGACCCTAGTATAGTCATAGCTATATACATAAGCTATATTTTGAACATAATTGAGTGTTTTCAGCAATGAGTGAAGAAGCCCGTTGCCGAGGCCAAAAGCACAAAGAAGCTATGGAAAGAAAAGATACGCTTGGGATTTTTTAATGCCTTTATTTAGGAAACAAGTGAGAGCGAGAGAGAGAAAGACAACAGCTCATTGAGCCATCACCGCTGCTCTCAAAGTAAAATACACTCACCATTTCTCAATGTCAAGTGTTCTAGCCTTGGTAGTGCGTGAAACACCCAGTGATTGGATACTGTTGGTGTTTTACGCACTACCAAGGCTAGAACACTTGACATTGGGAAATGGTGACTCTTACTTGAATATAGAGATGCAACGGATCCAAGATCTGGTTATGGATCCGGCAGGATAATAGGGTTTTTCACAGGATCCGGGGCCGGCAGCTCTTAAGCAAAGGATCCGATATCCGGCAGTTACCTAAAAATCAGGATCTGGTGCATCTCTGTTTTTTTACGTAGCCTAGGCTTTTCAGTCAGTCTTTCACAACCCCAATCGCTGGATGGAGTGAAAGCCCTTTGGAAGCGGCCTTTGCAGGCAGTGTGGCAGTAAGCCAATGAGTCTAAAAAATAGTTTGAGCCAACGTAATAAAAATGGCCCATGTGTGCGAGTAGGCTATGTGTTCCAACCCTTTCGTAGGATCCGGTATCCGGTTCCGGTTCCGGCAGGATCTTAAGTAGTGGATCCAGTAGGATCCTACAAATCAGGATCTGGTGCATCTCTACTTGAATACAGTTTTGTGTACTCCCCCCTCTGCAGGCCAGCCACAAGGTGCAGTTGGTGAAGACTGTGGGTGTCTTCACCAGGAGGGAAAGTGGCACGACAACATTTGCAATAACAGAAATGGTTTCTTTTGCTACAATGGTGAGATTCCAACTAGATTCCATTATCATCTGTTTAACCCATTGTGTCCTGGAGCGACATATACGATGCATTCAGGTTCTTTTGAGCTGTTTTATGTGCTTCAGAGGCTGAGATATTTAGGTTTTAATAGGGAGAGGGCTAAAATGTGCACTGTGTGATATATATTTTTTTGCCATTTCTTTCCAGAAATCATGATGCCATTCACAAATGTTGCCTTTTTCCACGAATACTTACCATCACCATCAAATTCTAAGTTTTCATTATGATGGGCTAAATTGCTTTTTTCATACATGAAAAGGAGGATATTCTCCATGTCTGCCATTTTGAATTTCCAGAGATAGACGTTTTTAGCTGCCAAATTTACTGTACTTTTGATCATACTAGTAAACATTGGTTTATTATTAGTAAATATTCATTACATCGTCAAATCTGGGCAGCATTGTTTCAATACCTATTCTTGCCACCATCTTACACAGTGCACCTTTAAAGATATGTTTGGCCACTTTATTGTGTCAGACTGCTAGACTCCGCTTGTTTTTTTCTCAGTTAACTATCACACATACTGTACATACACACAGGGAGGAACTCCACACACTGGCCTTATGTGTTGATAGAAGACATGAAGACCTGGGCAGAAGCTCAGAGATACTGCAGAGAGCACTACACAGACCTGGCCAGTGTGAGGAACCAGACGGAGGATGACCAGATTAGCAATCTGATACAAAACATCGACACTACAGGTGATTGCTTTGGGTAGGGTATTGTTTTGGGTAGCGTGCGCATATTCAAAACACTTTTTTGCAGGTGGTAGACAGCGGTGTCAAAGGTTAGTGTCAAAAACAAGCAACCCTGATCTATGAATAAGATTGAAACATTGTTTGTTTTAATTAAATTAAATGTATTTGTTGTAGCTTTTTTTGTGCCAGAGCTACCTTCTTAAAGGACCAGCTTGGTCAATTTCAACATACAGTTGTAATGCTCACACTACCCTGGACTAGTCAGTACCTGAGGTTTTTTTTCTTTTTCTTCAGCCTTTTCCGAGATCTTGGTCATTGTAATGGGGGCAGCTCTTTGTTTACATTTCATAAAAACATTTTTATTTATTCCCAAAAACATCTGAAAGGTTATACAACATCAGCAGACAACTAGCAAACAGTGGTACCTCATGGGAAAATATTTGGAGTAGGCGTATGTTAATTTAAAAAAAAAGTAAACAAACGCTGCCCCCATTAGAATAGCTCATATCTCGGAAAGGGCTTAGCCGAAAAATGTGGCATCACCGGGTACTGACACGTCAAGGGTAGCGTGAGCAATACAACAGCACATTGAAATTGACTGAACTGGTCCTTTAAACCACTACAGACAGAGTCATGGAAGTAAGAGTTAGGCTAATCACATTGACCTCCGTGTTCCATTTTAACACAAAGATGGCGGCTCACAGAGCCTTTCACACACAGATCGTCAATGACATAGTTCCAAAATAGTTCCAGGAAGTGAGCCTCGAACACAGAAAGTGCAGTAGATGTGAATGTAATTCATTTTAATTCACTTTTACATCATATGTGCTTGTTATCTTGTGGTTGTGTGTTAATATCTAGCGAAAAGAAAGCCGCTGCCTAGAATTATTTGATGAATCTACGTGAATCATGTCACCACGTGACTTCCTGTATCCTGGTTGTCACAACTCTGAATTCCATGGCTCTGAGTGTGTTACAATATACGACCTTGGGTGCATCCCAATATGTGACCTTGCCTCCTCCACTTGCGCTTGTCTCCTCGCCCCGCCTCCTGGCCCCTCCTCCGTGGTGAAAACGATAAAGTTTCCCAGCTGTCAGCCTAGCCACAACAACTTTTGAGGGACTGTTTTTCATTCACCATAACAATTGCAAACGAGAAAAAGACTCTACAATTCAGCTTTTGCAAGATATTGAAATATAATGCTGTTGTCAGTGATGTCATCATGACGAGAAGCGAGTGGAGGAGGCAAGTGGAGGAGGCAAGGTCCCATATTAAGATGCACTCCTTGCCTCCACTTGTGCTTGTGGCCTCGTACCAGGAAGTAATATGTCATGATGACATCACTGACCACAGCATTATATTTCAATATATTGCAAAAGCTCAATTGTAAAGCCCTCTTCTCATTTGCAATTCGGATGGTGAATGAAAAACAGTCCCTCAAAAGTTGTTGTGGCTAGGCTGACAGCTGGGAAACTTTATTGGTTTCTCCACGGAGGAGGGGCCAGGAGGTGAGGCCAGGAGACAAGCACAAGTGGAGGATTCAAGGTCGCATATGGTAACGCACTCTCTGGCTACAGGTGACTGGGCACTGCAGCTCTTCTGGATCGGCCTGTCCAGGGACGCCTGGGAGTGGTCAGATGGCAGCAACTCCTCGTTTCACCACTGGGCCCCGGGGGATCCCAACTACGACTCCGGTAGTCAGGGGCTCTGTGTGGAAGTCCTGTCCTCTGGCATGTGGAACGATGCATCCTGTACTTTGCGCCAGAACTTTGTCTGCTATGAAGGTGAGGACATACAAAAAAGTGAAAGTGAAAGCCCATTGGGAAACTCCAACTCATTGTCATTGTGACACAGCACTCCACAGCACACAAGTGAACACTGCACACTGCACACAACGAAATTGCATTTATGCCTCACCCGTGCAAGGGGGCAGCCCTCAGTGGTGCCTCATGGGGAGCAGTGTGGTGGGACGGTACCATGCTCAGGGTACCTCAGTCATGGAGGAGGATGGGGGAGAGCACTGGTTGATTACTCCCCCCACCAACCTGGCGGCTCGGGAGTCGAACCGGCAACCTCTGGGATGCAAGTCTGACGCCTTAACCGCTCACCCATGACTGCCCCTGCCCCATACATACTGTATGTCAGAAGAGATCATTAATGAGAGTCTTCTTCACCTTTTTCGGTAACACTTTATTTTAGTGTTACATCTTTTTTTGTATACAAAGGAGACAATCTGCACACTTAAGGTCTTTTTTTGTGAAGGACCGAAAGCTTGCAAGTCAAGTAAAGCTTCTTTGCACAAAAAAGTCCTGAAGTTTGCGGATTGTCTCCTTTGTATACAGAACTGAATCTGCACCTTCTAAACAGATGAGCAGTGGCCTATCATAACTTTAGTGTTACATCTATTACCACTAATACATACACTGTTAATGCCTGTATACTGTACAAGTAACTTGCCCGGCATGTACTAAGCAATATCAAACATTTGTTAGGCATGTATTTGCAAATGTCTTGTTCATGCACAATTAGGGATTTATAACCAATATAGTAAGAACCTAATACATGTTTTGCTTAGTACATGCCGGGCAAGTTACTTATACATGCATTAACATGTATTAGTGCAATAGATGTAACACTAAAATAAAGTGTTACCTCTTTTTCCACTAGTTCTTCTTATTACTATTATTGTCATTATTATTATCATTATTATTCTGTTTTTTTCTTGTTGTATTTGGTTTGCTAATACAGGCTTTGTCTTCACTGATATATCTTTCAGTTTATTGTGCAATATTATCTTGAGTGTTGAAATTCATTTTGTGGGTTCTGTGACATTCCTCAGTTCTCCCTACAGTAGAGGTGTTGTCTACTCAGAGTCCCTTTTACCCTGGAGATAAAGTCACCATGAGGTGTGACATACCGAGGTATGCAGATCAGAATAAGTATGTCTGGTTGAAGGACAACAGCACAGTTCCTGGTGCGACCAGTCAGACCATCACCATCACCCATCCAGGTCGGTACCAGTGCTGCAGGCAGAGAGAAGATTCCTCAGTGGCGCCCTACATCAGCAAGCCTCTTGAAATTGAATACCAGGGTGAGTCAACACACAATACTGATGATTACTGAATCACTGACTTAAAGGGGCACAATGTAAGATTACATAGTTAGTGAGGTGCCCGTGGTATGCCTGTCTCAAAATCTATGCTGTCATGAAAAAATGCTGTTTAATTAAGTTCGATGTGATTTTTTTAAATCACATAATGTAAGCAGTTGAAACAAATGTAAATATGTATCTGGCGGTATATAAAGCAAATTCTTCGTACTGTATGAGATCTGTTTCCCATGACACTCGTTTGGGTCGCTCCGTCAGAAGTTACATTCGGGGTTCTCTGACAGCGGACTGTGAAAGTGGCCGCGAGAGTCATCGTTCACCTACTATTGACTCAAATAAGCATAAGCTGACTCGTATTGGCCCTATAAACTATATGACATTTGATACTTAGTATTGCAGTTATGACCAATGTTTAATAAATACTCAGTTCTTTTTGGGTTTTGGCCACTGATTATTCAGCTTCTTGTGTTCTTTGTTTCCAGCACTCCCTTATGCTTCAGTGGAGGTGTTGTCTCCTGAGAGTCCTTTTTACTCGGGAGATAAAGTCACTCTGAAGTGTAACATAACACAGTACACTGACTGGCGTTATTATGAATGGTATAAGGTCAATAGCTCCAATAGCTCAATCCCTGGTGAGACCAATCAGACCCTCACCATCACACTCCCTCCTGGAGCTGGACGATATACATGCTATGGATGGAGGAAAGGTCGCCCAAGCAGATCGGACATGAGCTGGCCTAAGAAAATTTCATACCAGGGTGAGTGAACATTTCAACTAGGACTGCACATTTCATCCAAAATCGTGATAAAATTGTGAAATCGAAATCGTGATTTCAGTCGTGATTTAATCGTGGCAATAGTGACATACCTTTGACAGTGTCCTTGAAGCCAGAACATACTGACAGGCTGGTGTTTCTGGGCAGAAAGTTTCATGCTATTGCCTTTACATAATTATACCAAGTCCAATGGCACCGAGATTGTATGAGGCTATCGGAGGGAGGTTTACCATTCCACGCCAACTCTGCGAGTTAGCCTTCGTTACATGGGCAGGACGAGTAAAAATGTCATTGTATCGGATGTGTCTTTCATTCAAATGGAAACCCAAACTGAAAACCCAAAAGTCTGAAGAAAAGTGACATAAAGGTAAATGCAAATGTGAACATGTTGTTCATTTATAATATTTTAGATTTAGACCCTGGTCATCTTCAAGACATTTTCAGACCCAGATGACATGGTTGCCATGTAAAATAAAAGTTTGTCAAACATAGGAAAATACATCGAAACATTAGTCTTACTGTACTAAAAAGAAATACTACTCCAGGGATGCAGTCACCTTTTTTGTTCACATGTTGTGTTCGTCCTGACTGCCTCAGATCTCCCTGCTGCCACAGTGGAGGTGGTGTCTCCTCCAGGTCCTCATTACTCTGGAGATGTCGTCACTCTGAAGTGCAGTGTGACCCAGTTTGAAGACTGGCATCAGTATGTCTGGCTGAAGGACAACAGCACAGTTCCTGGTGAGACCAATCAGACCATCACCATCACACTCCCTCAAGAGGCAGGCCAGTACCAGTGCTATGGAGAGAGAGAAGGCCGCCCAATGACATCTTCACTAAGCAACCCTGTTAATATCACCAGCAATGGTACGTCTTCTTAAGCTGGGCTTACACTGTGCGACTTTTGCCCCGATTTTGCCCCGATTTGGCACTCGCACGACTTTTTGAGAGTCGGGCCGATTTCTTGCTCAATCGCAGGTCAATCGTGAGTCTTGCATCGTGCAGTGTACATGGGGTAACGACAAGCGATTTCGCCTCACGATCGTGCAATCGCAGGGTCGTAAGAAAATCAAAACGGTTTGAAATTCTGGTCGTGGCTCGTGTGTAAATCGCACAGTTAAAGCAGTGGTACGATCCGATTTGACACTTCACATGCACAAATGAATAGGGCCGTGCGATTCGCTGTTGAGTGCGACCTCATCTCCACCTCAGGTGCGCATGTTCCCTCCTCTGCAGACCGGGGAAACATGCCTGTCGCGTCGTAAGGTGGAAGCATTTCGCTCGCATCCGACTGTCGGCTCGTGTAGTGTGAGGACGTGAGTCGTGAGTTGTGAACTTTTAAACAGTGAAATTCCATCGTGCAGTGTGAGCAGAAGCTTAAGACCCACGAGTGAAAATATCGCACAGTGTATGCCCGGCTTTAGTCACATAATCTTACCTAGCCTACATAGAAAGTAGTGACGCAAACGATTAATCGACTTTAATAGATCAATGCATTAATCGATTAAAAAACATTAATCACAATCAATTCAACTGACAAGAGACCCAGGTGAAATGGGCATGTGGAGAGTGTGTGTGAAGAGGGGTGTGAATAGTGGGAATATTTAAATCACCTTTGGATTAAAAAAATAAATATAACTAATTTAAATGAAGTATTTTATCTGAATTTTTAGATGCGTCCCAGCATCTCTATAAGAGGGTCTATCTGTCCGTCCGTCCGTCCGTCTGAAACGCATTCCTTCAATTGTGTCTGAAACGCATTCCTTCAATTGTTCCTTCCTGTGGCCACAAGGCGGCAGACTTGCCATTTTGGACCGGAGCGAATGCGTGCAAGCAAAGAAAATGGAATCTTGTACAAGAACGACCACTAGCTGGTGTGGCCAGGAGTGGCACTGCAGCTATGTTATCGCAGCCAAGTAAATAATGAATGGGTGCCAATGGGGCTGTACGCTTCTCATAGAACTATCTGCCCGTGTGATTTTTTCCCTGGAAACAATGGAGTCGCGTTCGATAGATATGAGTAAGTGAAAGCATTTGCCGACACGTTTGCATCTTGTCAAGTGTTAGATTCGTGAAAATGACCCTTATTTCAACTATAGCAATGACATAACACGTGACAATCGACTTTACGGCACTACGCCATTTGTTTTGTAGTTTTAAGTCTGACTTCAGAAGTCGATGTGTTTAAAGTTATGTTAGGATTGTTGCGGACACCTGTTATTTATTGCATTTAAGGTGGTGGAAAAGCGGCATGTGTACATGGGGTAAAGGAAATGACTGTGCTCATCCTTAAGAATTTGGGCACCTTCAATTAACATGTTGGACGGCGGTGGGGGGTTTTGAGGTGTGTGACCGTAGATGTCTCTGCTAGGATCAGTCAGAGTACGTCTCTCGTCAGCTCTGGTCGTGAATAGTCGCAGAGATTCCTCAGCCAGCAGGTATTAGCCGAATGCTAGCGTGTTGCAGGACAACACTAACACGTCTTTGGGAGAACAAAGCCATGTCAGGAACCTTTAACTTCACTTCTAATACAACTTCCATGATAAGGTACAGAATGTGCACACATCTTTACAAACCAGAGAACAGAACCGTCACAAATCCCTGCTGAGCCATTTAGCCCAATAGGCTCCCATTCATCTTTTACTTGGCTGCGTTCGCCAACGGGGCTATAATGGGAGCCAATGAGAGATGCCTATCTCATAGCTTAGAGAATTTCTGGTGCAAGCCAGAACGTATGCTATGTGTTCCTGTGGCCACAAGGCGGCAGAGTTGCCATTTTGAACCGGAGCGAATGCGTGCAAGCGTATGCAAGCGTATGCAGAACGTATGCTATGTTACCAAACAGGCAAGACTAACTGACGAAGCATTGAGAGACAACTGAGGGGGGCATTCAATTTTCGCCATTGTTTTGCGTTTGGACAATGGGAGGGAAATGTATTTTAGTTCGTCAGAAACTAGCGGAAATGAACTATTTAGAAGTAGGCAGGCAGTTTTTGACACAGATGTTTGTGCTCGGATAGAGGGGCGCTTGCATTGCACAACGCTCCACGAAATGGAACCGTAATTAGTTGACAGGCGACCCGCAGCTCATAGCCTACAGCTCTTCCTCTAAACGTGGACCTGTAACATTTGGTTAGCTTTCTCCTTTCATAACATTCACATTTTCCTTTGTGCTTGGATAGACTGGCGTTTGCATGTATAACGCTCCACGACATGGAACTGTAATTAGTTGACAGGCGACCCGCAGCGCAGCTCTTCCTCTAAACGTGGACCTGTAACATTTGGTTAACTTTTTCTTTCTTTCATAACATTCACATTTTCCTCCGCTTTTCCCCAGTCCACAAACTCGGGCTCAGACGTCTGTATGTAGCCTACGAGCCCCCCTTTTAATATTCCCAGCAAGTTTAGGCTACTTAGTTCTGCCTTTTCACTCGAACAACAAGTAGACAGCTGGGCCATTTGACATACGGTGTGTTACTCGTAGCCTACATAGGGAGGTTTTTTCGTTGGCAGGCTCGTACCCCACAGGTGCTTTTCGTTGCGCTCAGAGAGAGTACAGGAGAGAACGCGTCTTTCGTAATTGCTTTGCAGTCGTGTGCATTTGATAAACTCTGGCACGGAAGTTCACTGCTTTGTGCCTTGACGGTGAAGCTGGTATTGAAAAAAAGTCCATAATTCACCTAAAGGGTGAACCCATAAGCGCATGATTCACCCAAACGGTTGTATTTATTTATTATTTGTCGATGTTTAGATTCTTTCCCACATGCACATAATGCTGAAATGGCGTGATACTAAAGGTTGTTAGGCCTAATAAATGTCTGGTAATTTGTAATGTAGCCTACTTCATCTAGGCTATGTGAAATTTCAAATCATAGCCTATGGTTCTTTTCCAAATCCAAGAATGATGATAAGCTTATTATACCCTAAACTGCAAAAAATAAAGCCATGTCTCGCCATTTTGCTGCCTTGCTGCCTGCCACAATATTTGGAGTGTCCATGATGACCAATAAACAAAAAGTACATCCTCGGGGGGCGTTGACAGGCTAGGAGGAGGCCAGGGGGGCGTTTGGGGGGAAAAATGGCATAGTTGGAACTGGCATAGAGGGACGCATCTGTTGTCCGCCTGTCGGCCTTGTTGTTATTTTAAGAAACATTGAGATTTCGTGGGAAAACGCCCGCTCATCAATTCATCGTAAGTCGATCGATAAGGCAATCAACTAATGTTTAAAGAATGAATCGATAACTTGCATCCCTAATAGAAAGGGAAAAAAAATCTGGTTCCACATACACGTCTTTTTTCTTTATTTTATCAGTGCAATCAGACCATCATTTCGACATACGTTGTTATGATATCCGGGACTCCTTTCTATTTATGATTTAGTCCTACTCTGGTTGCATCAGATTGTTACTTTAGAAGCGAGTATGTACATACACATACGTCCTCACATGTACCTTACATCTTACCTGTGAATGTGTGAATGTGTGTGTGTGTGTGTGTGTGTGTGTGTGTGTGTGTGTGTGTGTGTGTGTGTGTGTGTGTGTGTGTGTGTGTGTGTGTGTGTGTTGCCAACGTGTAGTTGTGAAAAGGACTCAGATGGTGAGAGTGGTGATGGAGGCATCTGATGATGTGGACATGGAACATCCTGACGTGCAGCAAACGCTCCTGCAGCAGGTAAGTACAGCACTGTACGCACGCACACACGCACGCACGCACGCACGCACACACACACACACACACACACACACACAAAACACCTCTGAGACCTCTGTTTCTGTAAATGATGTCGAGTTCTACCATGAAGACTCAAGAGACTAAATGAAAGATCATTGACTCATTAGCATTGAATTTGTACACGAGGTTAGTTAACATTGCATATTACTGAAGCTTACAGTAGAAGGCAAAGAATAGAGTTAGACAGAATATTTTTAAAGAGACGCAACGACGATATATTGTCTGAGATAGAATGAATGCGTTAGTGATGTAGTGTGCAGTGATTAGATGGACACTATGCATGAGCTGATGCTGATGCGAGAGATGCCAGTTGCTCAAGGGGAGAGACAGATTGGTTGGTGAAAGTTTTTGTGTCAGCCGATCATTTCTACCATAGCTCATTACCTCATCTACACAGTTGCCGCTATCCAAAAATATATGATAGCATAATTATTAAATAGTATTTGAAATAGTGATATTATCACGTTTTCAGTGAAGTGATCAGTGAAGTGGGCGGAATTTGGCGACCTTACTATACCATTTCTGTGAATGACCTCTGGTTATGTGAATGACCTCTGGTTATGTGAATGACCTCTGGTTATGTGAATGCCCTCTGGTTATGTGAATGACCTCTGGTTATGTGAATGACCTCTAGTTATGTGAATGACCTCTAGTTATGTGAATGACCTCTGGTTATGTGAATGACCTCTGGTTATGTGAATGACCTCTAGTTATGTGAATGACCTCCGGTTATGTGAATGACCTCTGGTTGTGTTCTTCAGATTGGGCGGAGACTGAAGGCCAAGGGGTTGGCAGGAGATGCCCAGCTGTCCTGGAGGAAGCAGCCAGATGGAAATGTCTTCCACAAGGAGAAGAAGAAAGAGAAGAGAAATGAGCTGTAGACACACGCTGAGATTATTATGGGTGTTTCCCCAAAGTGAAGTGGTCTAGCCTTGCTAGTGCGAGTAATGCTGATTTTTCATGGATCTAACCAAGGAGTATCCAATAACTAGTCAGTGGTGTAGTCCAGTGTTTCCCAACCAGGGGTACGTGTACCACTAGGGGTACGCGAGCAAACCTCAAGGGGTAAGTGGAAAATGCAATTTTGAATGGGGGACAATTGAGTGGGGACGAAGACATAGATTCGTAGCATTGGTTAGGGGGTACTCACGGTACAACAAAACAGTTTAGGGAGTACGCGAGACAAAAAAGGTTGGGAAACACTGGTGTAGTCAATGTAGAACGCAGGTATACAGAGTATACCCACTTCAAAATGTTAGGGATTTCAGTATTCCCACTTCAAATTGATTGATCCATTATTTGGAATAGCACAAATATATACAATATACCCTCTTCAAAAGATGCTCAAATATACTGTATACCCACCATAAAAAAGTAGACTACACCAAGGAGTATCCAATAACTAGTCCTAGGTGTAATTCATTCTTGGATACTCCTTGGTGAAATCTGCAAAAAAGGGGCATTACTTGCACTTTCAAGGATGGAACACTTTACTTTGAGAAACACCCCATTTGAGGAGTGACTGACAGCACACACTAGACAGGATGAGTGTTTCCTTAGGTTCTCCCATTGTGTGGAATTACGGTCCATGTCTAAGTTCGTTGACAAAATAGGATACATTGCTGATTTTATGCTGATTTTATTGTATACATGTTGATTTCATTATGTACAAGCTGATTTTAGTATTTACTTGTCTATCATGCTGATTGTATTATGTACTTATCTATCATATTCATAATTACAATTAATTACATTTCATAAATACAAATCTATGTATATTTTGTTATAATATCCATATGTCTTTATGAAGATAACTGGTTGATGCCTTTTCATGTGTCATCGTGGTTTGGGGTTTTATAGTCAAATCAAGTGTACTTTATTTAATTGTCAAAAATCTATGTAAAAGGTTTAGCAGTGAAGTTTGACATTGCGGTGGCCAGTCTCTAATTAGTGAAGTTAAACTAAACATACATATAAGACATTGACAAAAATAGCAGGAGCGCGCGCACACACAATGTGCAGTAGAAAATGACTAGGCTACATGAATTTACATACTTTCTCTGATACGATCACTGAAATGAGAAAAAAAAAATATTCATCAAAGTAAAGACCCTGTGCACAACCAGTGTTCAGGTGATGTGTAGTAAGAGTAATCCAGGTAAATGAAGGATGAATCACCGCACACTGGTATTCTTTGCTGGTTGTTTATTTGGTGAACAACACAGAGAGTGAACCTGATGAAGCAACAGCGAAACGCGTTGTTCACCAAATACACTACCAGCAAAGAATACCAGTGTGTGGTGATTCGTCCTTCATTTACTTAAAAAAATATTTATGTTGTTTTACAGGATATTATTTTAGAAAAGCTCGAATCATTTCATTGATACTGTTAATGGTTTCAGCTATCAGCCACGGTTTCATTGTTTTGAATTTGAGAGTGAAACGTCAGATTCGCTCCTGTAATAAATTATTTCAACAAAATTGCATTTAAATGTCTTTCATAGGCTTTGAGAACAGAGCCCTTTCGAGTTGACCAGGCCAGAAAAGACTGGAGAACTCAAATACTTTTCAGTCATTATAATGAGCAGCACAGATGAGATTCCGTTCTATTGTAATCAAGCACACACAACATATTAGGGACTTACGCTTATCCAAAATGCCTCTGCACTTTTAATCAGCTAGTTAGCAACAGTGCTGCTGGATCTTTATGAAGCTTATATTCAGCTAGTTAGCATTACAACAGCGGTACTGGATCTGTTAGCATCCATCATATTTTACTCTATATGGTATCCGGGATACGGGTTTCAAACCTGATCCATCCTGCAGACGTGG
>NC_085868.1:53079972-53082472 GCF_034702125.1 Engraulis encrasicolus | reverse complement strand
CTCATGGGCAGCACTGCATGGACACCTCTTATGAGAACGAGAGAGTAAGAGAGAGAGAGGGGATATGATGAAAGAGAGAGAGACAAAGAGAGAGAGAGAGGGGATATGATGAAAGAGAGAGAGGGAGAGAGAGAGAGAGAGGGGATATGATGAAAGAGAGAGAGGGAGAGAGAGAGATGGAGAGAGAGAGGGGGGAGAGGAGATAGATGGAGAGAGAGGGGGGGAGAGAGAGAGAGAGAGGGGGAGAGAAAGGGGGAGAGAGATGGAGAGAGAGGGGGGAGAGGAGATAGATGGAGAGAGAGGGGGGGAGAGATAATGAGAGAGGGGGAGAGAAAGGGGGAGAGAGATGGAGAGAGAGAAGGAGATGGCGAGAGTCAAGGGGTAAGAAAGAGGGATGGTAGCAAAGAATAAAAATAATGAAGTTAACAAAAAAAGAAAGAAAAACATGTATTGTAGTGTGTGTGCGTCTGTGTGCATGTGTGTGTGTGTGTGTGTGTGTGTGTGTGTGTGTGTGTGTGTGTGTGTGTGTGTGTGTGTGTGTGTGTGTGTGTGTGTGTGTGTGTGTGTGTGTGTGTGTGTGTGTGTGTGTGTGTGTGTGTGTGTGTGTGTGTGTGCATGCAGGAAATTGGGAAGGGGGGCGCGGGCTGTTAGATGACTTTGTCCTGGGCAAATAATAAACAAACATTTTCTAGTATGGTCCAAGTACAGTCATTTTTGCAGCTAGTATGTATGAAAAGTGCAATTTTTCCAGTCATAATGAATAGCGTCAGGGCCGGTTCTGGCTTATTTGGTGCCCTAGGCGAGTTTGAGTTCTCTTTTTTATACCTTCCAGAACACAAGAGTAATACCAGTAGTAAGCTTAACTAAATAGCATCAAGAACAATAACCGTTTTTCATCAAATGGATTTGTGGTTCTTTTTGACAGGCGACCAACACATCAGATTGAGTCGCATGGAAGTAGCTTCACTGTGTGGTGTGTTGGATGTGATGGTGGTGGGGCCCCCAACCCCAGATGAGAGGGAGGTTATCAATGTGTTTGAATTGTAACGTGAAATTGAAATGCCAGGAGAGTGATACAGTAGGCCTACATTTGCATGTAAAATGCATGTGTAGACAATAAGCCTACCAAGGAGGTCTGCATTGATCTACACTACCTACAGCATCACAAAGCATGGCAGCATAACAATTTTAATAAGCTACACATTTGTGCTGTCTATGATTCCAAACCAATTTCATTTCTGGACTGGAAATAGTGGTGCATTTGTGAGTAGGAGAATGAGAAGGGGGCTATCTATGTGTTTGAACTGGAGGGACAGGGTGAGAGAAAGGGAGAAGAGCTGTCACGCTATTGAATTTCATAATATACAAAATATAGTAAATAGCCTCACTTGTCTGCAATACTACATCACTCAGCATGAAAACATGCTGTGCATGGTTCTGTTACATGATTAATGTAGGCTATGTCATTCTCAATGCTCAATGTTTTTTTAAGCTTACAACAAGCAGGTAATTCATGTGGATGGAAGGAGATATGGCAGCTAAAATTGTTTTAAACATTGCACCAGTCTTACTTTACATTGCTTGTCAACCTAAGCAAGTATTATGATATCAGGTGGGTGTTAGTGAGTAGTGAGTAGGCTACTAACAGCTACTTTACTGGATTTCATTGCTTGGCATACTTGGCTAATGTTAGCATGCTAACTAGCGATTTCTCTGATCAAAAACAAAGCTCTTTTTCTCTCTAATTCCAAATAGTAATAATAATAATAATAATACATTTTATTTTGAGCGCCTTTCAAAATACCCAAGGACACTTTACAATCAAAAACAAATACATAACAGTAGAGAAAGTATAACAAAGCTTCAGTGAATTAACAATAGGAGAGTAATAAAAATGCAAGAATAAAATAGAAATAAAAGTAACTTACAATAAAATAAATGTTTTTTAAAATAAGAAAAAAGAAGTAGAATGCATTTGAAAATAAAATAAAAATGAGTGGGAAAATAATATGTAAAATAAAAAAAATAGACTGATAATTAAAATAAGTGGAAGTGCCTGTCAGTGAAGTTAAAAAGCAGAAGAGAAAAGGTGTGTCTTTAGCTTAGATTTGAAAGTAGATAGTGTAGAGCATTGACGAAGTGAAAGTGGAAGAGAATTCCAAAGTTTGGGGCCAACAACACTAAATGCCCTGTCGCCCATGGTGCGCAGGTGTGTGGAGGGAACAGTAAGGAGGAGTGAGTCAGTGGATCGTAGTGTGCGGGTGGGATTGTATGGGGTGAGGAGACTTGTGATGTAGGAGGGTGCAAGGTTGTGCTGGGCCTTGTATACGAGGAGGAGAATTTTGAAATGGATACGTGAATGGATAGGAAGCCAGTGTAATTGATAGAGGATAGGGGTAATGTGATGCCAGGGTCTGGTGTGTGTAAGTAATCTAGCTGCTGAGTTTTGAATGTATTGTAGACGGTTAATCAATTTAGTGGGGAGACCAGTGAGTAGGGC
>NC_085868.1:53069972-53074972 GCF_034702125.1 Engraulis encrasicolus | reverse complement strand
CACATGCACACACACACACACACACACGCGCACAGAGAGAGAGGAGAGAGAGAGAGAGAGAGAGAGAGAGAGAGAGAGAGAGAGAGAGAGAAATACGCTGCTCTTTTGTTACGGTTTGTGATCAATAATCCCTGCTATGAACACTCCATCATCCGTCTATTGAACATGAGAGCGCCCTCATTTATCTATTGATGGATATATCGATCTTTACTCCCTTAATTCAGAGTTACCAGATTAGCAGCCAAAGGCACTCTGTACTGTGTTGCCAGATGTGTGATTATTATCGTATTTGTACCATAATTTTGTCCATTTTGTCCTCTGTACCATCAAAAAAACATGAAATACTATAATTTCAGAGTTGTCATTCACTTGCCTAGAAACAACCATTTGGTTCCAGTACAATATTTCCCCCCAAACACAATAATTTAGAGATTTTGGATAGTTCAGCATTTCCCATCTGGCAACATTGATTATGTGTGATATGTATAGTCTTGCCCGTCGACAGGGTGGGAGGAACGAATGGGTAAGTTGCCCCGGGCCCAGGGAGATAAGGAAGGGGCTCAGACTTAAAGTGGTACCGTCCCATTTTTGGAAATAAGGTTATTTTACACCTCCCCTTGAGTTAAATAATCGGGTTTTACCGTTCTCGCGGCTGACTGGTCTCATAGGACTCAATGTTAACTGTTGGCTTGGAGGTAGACTTTGCACTGCCATACTCAGAGAACGGTTTAAAGTACAGGAGTAAGGAAAAACACAATCATTTAACTCAAGGGTAGGTGTAAAACAAGCTTATTTCCAAAAATGGGACGGTACCACTTTATGCTCCCATTACATTGTAAGCATGGAGAGAGGTGGGGGGCCCTCTCAGGTGAGTTTGTCCTGGGCCCAGTCAAGGCAGGTAACGGCTCTGTGTAATAGCATTTCTCCCATATCGATATCTTAATCCATTACGCCTCAGTATAATATATGACTAACCCATGCGTCATTACTTATGATCATGTTGAGCGATTTCACTAGTGCAAACGTCAGCAGGAAACGATTTAGTTACAACAACAGCTCAATAGGACGCAACTAAAGGCAAGTGGCTGCCTGCTACTATGATCATAACAGGGGAGGCCATGGCCTAGTGTTTAAAGACATACAGGCTTTAGATGTGTTTGGCCTAGTGTTTAAAGACATACAGGCTTCAGATGTGTTTGGCCTAGTGTTTAAAGACATACAGGCTTCAGATGTGTTTGGCCTAGTGTTTAAAGACATACAGGCTTCAGATGTGTTTGGCCTAGTGTTTAAAGACATACAGGCTTTAGATCTGTTTGGCCTAGTGTTTAAAGATATGGGCTTTAGACCTGTTTGGCCTAGTGTTTAAAGATATGGGCTTCAGATGTGTTTGGCCTAGTGTTTAAAGACATACGGTAGGCTTTAGATCTGTTTGGCCTAGTGTTTAAAGACATACGGTAGGCTTTAGATGTGTTTGGCCTAGTGTTTAAAGACATACGGTAGGCTTTAGACCTGTTTGACCTAGTGTTTAAAGACATGGGCTTTAGACCTGTTTGGCCTAGTGTTTAAAGACATGGACTTTAGACCTGTTTGGCCTAGTGTTTAAAGATATGGGCTTCAGATGTGTTTGGCCTAGTGTTTAAAGACATGGGCTTCAGATGTGTTTGGCCTAGTGTTTAAAGACATGGGCTTTAGATGTGTTTGGCCTAGTGTTTAAAGACATACGGTAGGCTTTAGATGTGTTTGGCCTAGTGTTTAAAGATATGGGCTTCAGATGTGTTTGGCCTAGTGTTTAAAGATATGGGCTTTAGATGTGTTTGGCCTAGTGTTTAAAGACATACAGGCTTCAGATGTGTTTGGCCTAGTGTTTAAAGACATACAGGCTTTAGATCTGTTTGGCCTAGTGTTTAAAGATATGGGCTTTAGACCTGTTTGGCCTAGTGTTTAAAGATATGGGCTTCAGATGTGTTTGGCCTAGTGTTTAAAGACATACGGTAGGCTTTAGATCTGTTTGGCCTAGTGTTTAAAGATATGGGCTTTAGATCTGTTTGGCCTAGTGTTTAAAGACATACGGTAGGCTTTAGATGTGTTTGGCCTAGTGTTTAAAGATATGGGCTTTAGATGTGTTTGGCCTAGTGTTTAAAGACATACGGTAGGCTTTAGATGTGTTTGGCCTAGTGTTTAAAGACATACGGTAGGCTTTAGATGTGTTTGGCCTAGTGTTTAAAGACATACGGTAGGCTTCAGATGTGTTTGGCCTAGTGTTTAAAGATATGGGCTTCAGATGTGTTTGGCCTAGTGTTTAAAGACATGGACTTTAGACCTGTTTGGCCTAGTGTTTAAAGATATGGGCTTCAGATGTGTTTGGCCTAGTGTTTAAAGACATGGGCTTTAGACCTGTTTGGCCTAGTGTTTAAAGACATACGGTAGGCTTTAGATCTGTTTGGCCTAGTGTTTAAAGACATACAGGCTTCAGATGTGTTTGGCCTAGTGTTTAAAGACATACAGGCTTCAGATGTGTTTGGCCTAGTGTTTAAAGACATACGGTAGGCTTCAGATGTGTTTGGCCTAGTGTTTAAAGATATGGGCTTCAGATGTGTTTGGCCTAGTGTTTAAAGATATGGGCTTTAGATGTGTTTGGCCTAGTGTTTAAAGACATACGGTAGGCTTTAGATGTGTTTGGCCTAGTGTTTAAAGACATACGGTAGGCTTTAGATCTGTTTGGCCTAGTGTTTAAAGATATGGGCTTTAGATCTGTTTTGCAGTTTAGAATCCCACCCTTCCAATCCCTACCTCACTCCATGGTCCCTTACTGCAGATGGGGTCGCCGGCGGGCCTGTTCACTATTTGCATTGAAAATACTGAACTGGATCACAACACCATTGCTATAGATTCAAGATTCAAGATTCAAGAATTTATTGTCATTTTCAAAAAGGCAACGAAATTGTGTTTGGGGTACAATACTTAGTAGTAGCAGGTTTCCAAGTAAAGTGCAAAACGAGGTAAAAGTGACACCAGTGCTTGACCCCCCAGCCCCCCCATCCCACTTAAAGTGCAGCAGAGATTAAGTGCATAATACGACACCCCTCCCCTCTCAAACATGCACGCACGCGCGCGCACACACACACACACACACACACACACACACACACACACACACACACACACACACACACACACACACACACACACACACACACACACACACACACACACACACACACACAGAAATATCCAAAGGATAGATGGATAACAGACAGTAATGTTCCTCAGCAGTCCTGCAAATTCAAAAGTCTAATGGCCTGGTGGTAAACGCTCTTGTTATACCTAACATTACCAAGAGCCTTACGTAACACATTAAGACATTAATATTAATATTAATAACATTAATATTTTGGAGAGAGTAAGGTTATAACAGGCTCTGTGCTAAGGGGTTACTGTAAGTGACCTCGAGCAAGGCATCTAGCCCCACATTGCTCTAGGGCAGTGTTTCCCAACCAGGGGTACGTGTACCACTAGGGGTACGCGAGCACACCTTAGGGGGTACGTGGAAAAATGTAATAATGACAATTGAATGGGGGAAAGACATAGATAGCATTGGTTAGGGGGTACTCATGGTACAACAAAATGGCTTAGGGGGTACGTGAGACAAAAAAGGTTGGGAAACACTGCCCCAGGCACTGTAACTAGTACTTTGTACATAATAAAGTAAGTTGCCATAAAAGCGTCTGCTAAGTGCAATGTAATGTAATGTAAATAAAACATGCTGTAAGTATCTGCTATGCATGTTGACCTCGTTTGTTTGTGAATCGTTTCATCGCATTAGTACAGTCATCGTCTTCATTTAATTGTGCCGCTGCTGTTATGTGTCGTGTCAAGGGAAACATTCTTGTTTTCATGAGGCAGTTTTATATTAGTCTAGACATTGCTTCTCATTTCCTGTCTTTTATAGCAATAGTAGCTCAGTAGTAATACAAATGTAAACCCTTATTGTTATTATACGTTTCATCATTTCAGATTGATTTTCACAATCTTACATCTTTCTTGCTTGATTTCTCACTAACAGCATTACCTTGCTTACAGCCAGTTTTGCCAGGTCCATTATAGTGAAGAAACACAAGACAAGAAAATATGTATTAAATAATAATAATTTATTTATTGAATAGTTATGAATTATATTTGGCAGGGTGAACAGGAAAACAGGGAGGGCACTTTTGATTGTGAAGCATTTGTACATTATCATGTCAACATGAACACAATACATTGTGACAAAAAACTTTCAAAGAAGATCTTTCAAATAGGACATTTTTTGTGAAGCACCACCTTATTCCTATCTGTGCACGCCATGACAGTCACAAAAATTTGCAACAGCTCTGCGCGCACACACACACACACAGACACACACAGACACACACACACACACACACACACACACACACACACACACACACACACACACACACACACACACACACACACACACACACACACACACACACACTTGAAAGATTTGAATGAAGTGGCTGACCTTGAGAGGGGAAATTAATTTACAGTATATCGCTCATCAAACACAGAGAGAAAGAGAGAGAGAGGGTGCGGGGTGAGAGAGGGAGAGAGACAGAGAGAGAAAGGACAGGGAGAGAGAGAGAGAGAGAGAGAGAGAGAGGGAGACCGACAGAGAGAGATGGAGACTGAGAGAGAGAGCGGGAAGCAGAGAGAGAGAGAGAAGAGGTAGATGATTGAAAGGAAAGAAAACTTCTTGTTTCACTTCCTGTTTACCTTATGGTCTGTTAAAGCGCGTCACGATGCCTGAGTCACGTAGAGACTCATCCTTGAAGTGAGTCAGTGAACACGACAGGGGAGCGGAGCGAAGTGGAGTGGAGTGGTGGGTTAACCAACCACCAACCAAACTTTAAAATAGGTCTTCTCTTCACACAACTGTCTTACTTCCGCTGAAAAGGTGTGTGTGTGTGTGTGTGTGTGTGTGTCAGTGTGTTTGTCAG
>NC_085868.1:53059972-53064972 GCF_034702125.1 Engraulis encrasicolus | reverse complement strand
GAAATGGAAATGTGACCCTGGCAATTTAGCTAATTCTTTTGTTATGCTAGCGGAGTTTTGGCAAAGCTAGCCAGGTCGTGTGACTGACTTCAATAAGTCAGGCTAGGTTTTGGTAGCTTTTGTTTTGTCCATAACCTAGCCCAATTTTATTTTCATCTCATAAATCGACCACCATGTTTGTATTTGTAATAATGTTTGGCATTTTATTGGAAATAAAGTGGCGGGGACAAGCTAGGTTAATCTCAAAAGTGGTAGGCCTATGGACATGTCCCCCAACACCCAGACTGAAAATTACACCCATGTCTGTAACCCTTCCTCAACAAAAGATAATTTTCGCTATCCAACCTCAGTGTGCTTTGTCCTGTATTTTGTCTAATGTCTGTGAGAATGACTGCAGCCATGGCAAAGATAATTTTCTGTTTCATGTGTAACAGTCAAGCATATTTGTTTTTATCTCATCTTATTCCCACCCTCCTTAGGTGTGTGGAGTATACTTCCCTGACGGCAGACCAACGCAGGAACACCCATATCCCATAATATGGGATATGAATATAGTGTAAGTTTACATGTATATAACAAATAACTTAGTGCTTTTTTTCGTAATTACCTTAACCATATGAAGAGTTCAGATGCAAAACCCCCTAAGTGCCTTTTCAGAAAATAATCTTAATTCATTTTTATTTAATACAAAGCTATCAAAATTGCATATTTTTTAAATTGTATTTATGTAATATAACTTTTTATATGTATTATCAAGTACATGAATGTAAACCAAACCAACAACAGGGTTCTCTAAAAATATAGACGTACAGGTCTTCAGAAATGGAGTTAGGGGGTTTTGCATCTGAACTCTTCATATGTTGTTAAAGTACTTTTGGAGCGATTTGCCTCCAGACGTTAGAGACTCTCCCATCTGCCACTACTTTTTAATCTAGGCTTAAAAAGAAAACACACACACATTTTCTTAACTTAGTTCTTGACTCTTAGTTGTTATGCTTTCTCTCCTTTAGGCACTGCTTTTATGTACCTAAATTGCCTTTCAACACTTGTGTCTTATTATTCCATGCAAGAGTCTACATCTGCTAATTGTAATATAAGGCAATGTGAAGTGAGATTTAAAGTGTTCTGTAGGACAGTGGCGTTGTAATTAACTGTTTTAAAAGCTGTTGGTGTTTTTTGTTCCTTCTTATATTTATTCTCAGAAAGCACTATCATGTGGAAGACCACCCCCGAAGAGGAGATGTCTCCAGCCCCCAACAGAGAGACTTGGATTAATGTTGAGAGGATTATTGTTCAATACGGTGCAGAAACACTTGGTTCAGTTATATGTATATATCAATCATCTTTCAAGAAATCCTTCATCCCCTCAGCTGTGACCATACTGAACAAGATATGAACTGTCCAGCTGCAGCATGAATGTATTGTGTGGTCGTCTTTTTTTTTTTTTTTTGGTCAAGCCTTGTCTAATGTCTGTGAGAATCACTGAAGTCACGCCAAAGACAATTTTCTGTTTCATGGTTGTAACAGACAATAAAGTTTTATCTAATCTCATCATATCAATGAGAATCAGTGCACCTGACAAAGGTATGACATACTGTATACTGTAGGCTTAAGTGCTAAAGGAAAATGAATTAACCTTAGCGGTTTTGAATTGTTTATTTACACAGTTATTAAAATGCATACAGATAGTGAATGTAATATAGTTCAATACTGTGTGCTTACTCGATGGTGTTTTTTATATGTGCTGAACTGAAAAACAACCTAGCTACTTGTGCTCAATACACTAAATGACTCTTGCTGGTGTGTTTTTTACTAGGCAACTTGTTATTAATTACTAATGTTCTTAATGTCATTTCAATGCAGCTCTTTGTGAGAAATCTGGGCAGCCATGGCCTAGTGGTTAGAGAGTTGGTCTTTCAATCTAGGGGTTGCCGGTTCGAATCCCCCACGACCTCTCCCTACACCTCCATCCATGGCTGAAGTGCCCTTGAGCAAGGCACCTAACCCCACATTGCTCCAGGGACTGTAACCAATATCCTGAAAAATAATAGTTGTAAGTCGCTTTGAACAAATGAAAGCGTCAGCTAAGTGAAATGTAATGTAATGTAAAATCTTGCTGTAGTGTGTTGTGGAATAGACACAGGAGCTGACCTGTGGTGTCCAGTCTTAACAGAGAGCTGGTGCCACTGTCACACATTCAATTTAATTAATCATTATCCCCCTTATATTGATTGGGAAATGTTATACTGGCTTTTTTCATTACCTCCTGACTATACCAGACATCATTTTTATCATTACCTCTGCCACATAATATGCGATTGTCTGAGTTTTGCAGTCTGTTTGTTCATCGCTGGGTGCACAGCTTGCCACTAAGGGGCGCCAAATCCTTACTTATTGCTGGAGACGCTACCACAAGGAGAGGACGGGAGGTGATGTCTTCTAAAAGGGCTGTGGTTAAGTAGCCTAAGCAATCAGCTGGTGCAACCCCACTGTCTTAACACTGCCTCAAAATATCAGTTCTTGCAAGGCACGATTTACATGGTGAAATTAATGACATGTTGAGGCCAACAAGGCTTTATTTTATCAGTTAGAGGGACACTGCAGGAAATGGTCAAAAAGGGTGTGTCACATTAAAAAACTGTTTATTTAACTTGTGAGTGTGCGGCACCTCTCTCCTTCTACAATTGCTTTTTCTGGTTGCCAGCACCTCTGTTTCTGGTGTGCGTTTTGCACCTCCACTCATCAAAAAGGGTACTGCAACTATACTGCTCATTGTAACTGGGTTGCCTATTGCCAAATTTGATGAAAGTATATTTCATGAAAGTTTACTAAATAATAAACTCAGATTTTCTGTTATGGCCCAAGTACAGTCATTTTTGCAGCTAAAAATGGCTATTTCTGGAAATTCAAAATGGCAGACCATGATGGAGGAGATCCCCCTTTGTATGTATGAAAAGTGCAATTTTTCCAGTCATAATGAATACTTAGAATTTGATGGTGGTGGTAAATATTCATGAAAAATGTAACATTAGTGAATGAGTAGCATGAATTCTGGAAATAAACAACTATAAATCTTGCAGTGTCCCTTTAATGACAGGTTTAAAAAAAAAAAACCACACACACACACCTTGCTTTCTGATTAGGCCTAGCCTAGAGAGAGAGTTTCCCCCAGCACCTTAGGCCACCTTGACCTGAAAAGATAAAGATTCCCTGTTGTTAACGTAGGCCTATTTTCTAAAGATAGATATAGATATATATGCATGCCTGTTTTAAATTAACAACCGGTCAAATGCTGGTGAAAATTCAGGTTCTTAATTCATTCGCCAGTTATATTTTCTTTGTTTTGTTTTTACTTTGTTACAGTTTTTGCCTAGGCTACTGCTTAAACACAATAGGCCGATGCTTAAACCAAAGTAGCACATTGTTCAGTTGTTGGTACTATAACTTAAACACATGCTGCTTTACCTTAATCAAAAGTCAAGCATTACACTTTCAGCTGGTATCTTTGCAAAGCACTTGCTCCTTTACGCAACACACACACTCCGGCTGTCTGCACACCATTTTATACACAAGACACTTTGTTCAAAAGTAAATTCTCAGAGTGTCATTGTGAAAACACGTCTGTTAAAAAAACAAAACACACTGGATGTATGACGAGATTTAGACACAGACAATAAAACACATGCACCGTTTTCAACCATTTGATGATCTGGTTATTAGGCCCATGTCCCCCGGCACTGTTGAGTTTCAGCAACTTCTGAATGTGTGCTCTGGGGTTGAGTTTGATGTAGGCCTACAGTACAATGCAAAAAAATACAGTACAATGCAAAAAAAGTGTTGTGTTCAGGAAGTCTTTCCAACGTTTTACCTGTCAGGGCAATCACTGTGTGTCAAGCAGTACAAAATATCTTGGGCATATTATCGCTGACAAGTTGGAAGATGATGCTGACATGTAGGCCTACAGACAGGGACAAGTGTAGTGTATGCCAAACATGTTTGTAAGATTTCAAGAAGGTTACACAGGCCTGCACAAATAGTCAAAATGTCATCAACATGTTTTAAACAACCTGGAATTACATTACTCAAAATTTTGAAGCATTTTAACCTTCTTATTGCACGTTCAACATGAATTCGGACATTGGCGAGACGGCGGGTTCTTGTGACTTCATGTTCTGATAGTTGTGTACATCCACGTGTAAGTGCTGGAATAGCCAATGTCACTCCTGGAGGAAGAACATCTCCAATTGTGAATCCCCGGTCTGTCAAAATCTGATCACCAAAAATCAAATGTGACAGAAATCCACAGTTTTTTGTGATAAAAATGTCACTAGCTCTGGCACCAAACAGTTTTGACACAATACATCACAAAACCATTGGGGGGCTATGCAATAGAGGACTTTGTAGGTGTTGTGATGCTTATAGTTGCTGTATGTTTTTGCTCTTTTCCCCAAGTTCTTCGGTCTTTGGACAAATATTTCAGTGCAATCTATGATGCATGTTGCATTGGGATAGTGTTCAAGAAAACTTGAGGGTCTTACTCTATTCAGAGTGTCTCGAGGGAGCCAAAAAAAAGATTTTCCCATGGGAAAGTGTTGCTCTCCACATTGCGAACATATCACAGGCTGTAGTTCTGCTGATCCCAAATCTGTGAACATTAAGCCAAGCCGAACCCTCATTAGGACCAGCAGTAGCTGTTCATGGACTGTTAATTTGAACGTCTTCGACTGTGGAAGAAAGCCAATGATGGTGTTCAAAAGTTGCCAAAAGCTGATGATGTCTAGTCCAATGTAAAATGTTGACACTTTATCATCCATGTCATGAGCTGACAGTGATGGTGTAGGATCTGTTTGTGTGCTTGCATCTTTTGTTGACTTCATCGAACAATAATCATGATCACTACGCTCTGGCCACTGAGTGCCAACATCACATTGGTGTGGAGACAGACTATCCTCCAAGCTATGCCCTACTTCGGTATCAGAATTTGTCACAGGAGGCTCATC
>NC_085868.1:53049972-53052472 GCF_034702125.1 Engraulis encrasicolus | reverse complement strand
CTTGCGAAATATGGATTCTACGTCCAAATCCATCCCAAGAGCTTGTCATAAACTAAATGTCAGTGACACTGGTTAGAATATCCGAACAAGTTGAGAAAGTTACATTGACTTCTATGGGCCCAAAACTGCTGAAAAACGCGCCATCATGTTCCACAGCTTAGTGTTTATTACTGTCTGTACCTGACTGTGTGCCTGACTGTCATGTAACCTGACTGGGTGTGCCTGACTGTCTGTACCTGACTGTGTGCCTGACTGTGTGGCTGCTACACAGTTTGTCTAAAATGTGTGACTGCCTGTTTTCTTCACTGCATGTTCCGTATCACCCATGGTCCTAAAAGTGTGACTGCCTGTTGTCCAGTGTGTATCAATCTTAATAGTCTGCGACAAGAAAGCTCCCGCACACTGTTGACATTTGCGGAGTTTTACAGTGACGTTTTGGTCTACTGACCCTCTTCAAGCAGTTCAACTGTGAATTGCTTGAATTGCTTTAAGGTCAATTGAACAAAACGTTGCTATTAAACGCTCCAAAAGTGGGCATACGGGAGCTTTGTTGTCTGACGTTTGTGACCCAGGGCAAGGGGTTCCCATCCGACGGACCAAAGGAGGTGTGCAAGGACAGGGCCGTAACCAGACATTCTCAAATACCAAGGTCAAATACTGTGTGCTACTGTATAGGCTAATGTACATTAAGTGTGCTTCAAATACTTCAGTCAACTAAAGTACTTAAGTTTGTTTCCATAAATTGGGGTGTCGTATACAGACTGAAATGATCATTGTTGATCATATATTAATTTTCATCATAGATACATTTTACATTACTGAAAAAAATACAGAGGACATGACCTCTGTGTCCTCAATGGTAGTTATGGCCAAGTAGCAAGGATTTTATACAGAAGAGCTTTCAATCCCAGTCTTCAATGACATGTAGTGTGACTGTCCTTGTTTCTCCTCTTCAGCTGAAGCTGTCACACTGAAGCCCCTTGTTTTGCACTGCTCTCTCTCTCTCTCTCTCCCTCCCTCTCTCTCTCCCTCTCTCTCTCTCTCTCTCTCTCTCTCTCTCTCTCTCTGTCTCTCTCTCTTTCTGTCTCTCCCTCTCTGTCTCTCTCTCTCCGTCTCTCTCTCCCTGTGTCTCTCTCTCTGTCTCTCTCTCTGTCTCTCTCTGTGTCTCTCCCTCTCTGTCTCCCTCTCTCCCCCCCTCTCTCGCTCTCTCCCTGTGTTTCTCCCTGTCTCTCTCTCTCTCTCTCTCTCTCTCTCTCTCCCTGTGTCTCTCTCTCGCTCTGTCTCTCACTCTTTCTCTCTCTCTCTCGCTCTCTCTCTTTCTCTCTCTCTCTCTCTCTCTCCTCTCGCTCTGTCTCTCACTCTTTCTCTCTCTCTCTCGCTCTCTCTCTCTCTCTCTCTCTCTCTCTCTCTTCCAGTCTATTCTCCATCTCCTGACAATAGCTCCACGCAGACGCTCACTCTCTGCTCAGTTTACATTATCCAATAGTTCACTCAGTGCAGTTAGTACTCTATTCTTCAACTTATTTTCGTACACTCCACCCACCCCCTGCCTCTTTCTCCAGATGGCGACATTTAAAACATTCTGACTGTTTCACAATCAGTAGATCACAATCAGACACCCCGGGGCATTTGGTCTAAGTTAGCACTCCTATTTTAAACACATCTGACGGCCGCCACAGACAAAACACAATCTGGATGAAAAGTAGCGTGTGGCCCTACGCAAATAACACCTCTCTTACAGATAGAATGACTCACTTATTAAGCCCATTTAGGCATATGGTAGGCTATGCCGTGAGCATCATCAAACCGCGCGTCACATCCGCGATTGGACTTGGACTAACTAACTAGCTCCCCGTGGTGTGCCAAGGACCGGGAATGAGCGCGCGGGAGTGTCATGCGCCTCCAATTTGTATTTTGACACCCCATGCGTGTTGGCTAACGGCGACACGCGCGAACAAAGAGGTGTCTGTTCCGAGCGCCACCACCGGAGTCCATTCAAGCTGGCCAGTGACGTTTTAAGGTATTTAGGGGCCCATGGCAAAGAGAGA
The DNA here is from genome assembly GCF_034702125.1 of Engraulis encrasicolus. NCBI lineage: Eukaryota > Metazoa > Chordata > Actinopteri > Clupeiformes > Engraulidae > Engraulis > Engraulis encrasicolus. The sequence continues at coordinate 53,050,424 of NC_085868.1, read as the reverse complement.
CTTGGGGGCCCTTTAACCTCTTCTAAGTATTGGGGATGGACATCCACAAGTAGGCTAAAGGGAGATTTTGATGGCAGTATCATCGCACTTTTCGGTCATTGAATGGGAGGTTTTCACTTCACTCACAAAGTTTTCGTGACAGTAATTGAATAGAAATATGATCATTAGCCTACCAAGGGCCCCCTTTTCAGTTATGGCCTTTGGTCAATTGCCTAGTTTGCTTGCTTGCTTGGTTGTGACAGGCCTGACGCTGGCACTCGTTCCTGGGAAGAGGATATTGCTAATTAGACGTAGCCTACACGCCTGCCTCCGTAATCGGGGCTTGTCAAAAACCTCATGACACACTAAATAGAGGGGAAATTATTTTGTTTTCAAGTTGGCACGGTGGGTGCGGTGCGGTGCGGTGCATTAGAATAGGCCTACACATTAATTGACTTTGAAGGTGAAGTTCA
>NC_085868.1:53042472-53044972 GCF_034702125.1 Engraulis encrasicolus | reverse complement strand
CTCTCCTGTCCTCTCTTCTCCTCTCCTCTCCCCTCTCTCTCTCTCCTCATATATCAGAGTCTCTTATGAGCTTGTGATGGTGGTTATGCAATAGATCACAGTAGACTACACTGGGTCCATGTAACCTAGATTCCCTGCCAGCCGGGCATAATGGGGGAGCAATGATAAACGCCACTATAGATCATGTCTGTGACGACAACGTGTGTGTGTTTGTGTGTGTGTGTGTGTGTGTGTGTGGGCCTGTGTGTGTGCGTGTGTGTGGGCCTGTGTGTGTGCGCGTGCGGGCGCGTGTGTGTGTGTGTGTATGAGTGTATGCGTGTGAACATATTTTCTCTGACGATGTGTATGTGTGTGTGTCTGTGTGTGTGTGTGTGTGTCTGTGTGTGTGTGTGTGTGTGTGCATGTGAACATATTTTCTCTGACGATGTGTGTGTGTGTGTGTGTGTGTGTGTGTGTGTGTGTGTGTGTGTGTGTGTGTGTATGTGTGTGTGTCTGTGTGTGTGTGTGTGTGTCTGTGTGTGACGTGGTGGAGGGTGATGCATATTTCATGGACGAGGAATGAGCTTCCTGTTGTGATGATGAGGCTCTGCGTTGTGATCTTGCACTCGCACTCGCACTCGCACTCGCACTCGCACTCGCACTCGCACTCGAGCCCTATCTCGCGTCGTCGTAAAGTCTTCACGAACAAAATGTGGGAAATTCTGGGGGAAATTCTGGGGGAAATTCTAGGCAGAATGTACAAGGGCGTGGTGAATTCACGTTATTGCCCGTGTTTCGTGGTTGATTTACGGTTTCAGTCTCGTGGTTGATTTACGATATGCATTGAAAAATACGTGGTTGATTTACGATATGCATGCGTTGGCATTTTTGCACGGCCGGCAGCTTTTGTGATATGCACCGGAATTCTCATCCGCCCTGTATCTGCTTGTAGACCGAGTAAAGTTAAGTACAGGGTACAGTGGGGTAAATCAAATATACCTGTGTAACAACAAGACTCTGATCTAATTCCAAAGTGTACGCATAACATAAATGACAGTCCCAAAACAATTGCTGACCATATCGAAGATTGTGTAAATCTCTGTTTATGTTGACATTCGGTTCCTGCCATACATTTGTCCCACATCGCTTGATGAGAATTCCGGTGCATATCACAAAAGCTGCCACACCGGCCGCGACAGAACACTGCAGATACATTCCTTTGATCAAAGTAGCCTACATCAAATGCACTGTAGCCATGACAGAACCGGCCGCCTCCCGATTTAAAACACCGCTGATAGCCTGATTACACTCATGCCCGTAGGCCTACTCCTTCCCAGTAAAAAAAAAAAAAAATAACGATTGAATAAATAAGTAGCCCCTCGTGCCTCCTTTATCGGAATGAGGAGGTAGGTGCAATGAAAATATCGGAGTGAGGAGGTAGGTGCAATGAAAAGCGAAAATCCTTCCCAAAACATTTTATTATTGCCCGTGTTTCGTGGTTGATTTAAGATTTGAGTCTCGTGGTTGATTTACGATATGCATGCGTTGGCATTTGAAAACTACGTGGTTGATTTACGATATGCATGCATGTAGTCTACAACTTCTGTTTAAAATGACACGGGGAGGGAGTGACATAAGCCGCCTCCGGATTTAAAACACCGCTGGTAATTACACTCCTGCCCGTAGGCTATCTTTGAATTTACATGAAGCCGCCCACCGGCGATTTCCTTCCCGCAGAAACCAACGCAAAACCGCCCAATTGGGCGGGAAACCGCCCAATCTGGCAACACTGATGAATGAAAAATCCTGTCAGGGAGCGGAGCAGTTACTGCAGCCTTTTGTTTACAGTTGTTACCAGGGCAACGCTGCTAGGACCCCAAAGCGACAGATAAGGCAGAAGCGACAGATAGGTGCACGACAGGGGCTACTTATTTATTCAATCGTTATTTTATTTTTTTTACTGGGAAGGAGTAGGCCTACGGGCATGAGTGTAATCAGGCTATCAGCGGTGTTTTAAATCGGGAGGCGGCCGGTTCTGTCATGGCTACAGTGCATTTGATGTAGGCTACTTTGATCAAAGGAATGTATCTGCAGTGTTCTGTCGCGGCCGGTGTGGCAGCTTTTGTGATATGCACCGGAATTCTCATCAAGCGATGTGGGACAAATGTATGGCAGGAACCGAATGTCAACATAAACAGAGATTTACACAATCTTCGATATGGTCAGCAATTGTTTTGGGACTGTCATTTATGTTATGCCTACACTTTGGAATTAGATCAGAGTCTTGTTGTTACACAGGTATATTTGATTTACCCCACTGTACCCTGTACTTAACTTTACTCGGTCTACAAGCAGATACAGGGCGGATGAGAATTCCGGTGCATATCACAAAAGCTGCCGGCCGTGCAAAAATGCCAACGCAAATGCATGCATATCGTAAATCAACCACGTAGTTTTCAATGCATATCGTAAATCAACCACGAGACTGAAACCGTAAATCAACCACGAAACACGGGCAATA
>NC_085868.1:53019972-53027472 GCF_034702125.1 Engraulis encrasicolus | reverse complement strand
TAATGCAGTAATGGCATTTTTTAAGTTTTACCAAAAGAGTGTTTTCAGAAGTGAAAAACAACATTGATCAGGGCTTGTTTGAAAATATTTCTAAAGTCTTGTATGCGAGTATAGTGTGTGGTGGTTACCATGGGTTACCATGGACACGGCCAGTGAAATTTCATACACATCACCTATTTAATATTTATTTTTCTTCAAAATGCTACTATTACTATGTCAGAACGCCATAAAGGACTTTTAGGAAAAGCACAACAATTACCTCCTCCTAATGTATGTTCTCTACAAGTCTTCTGTTGTCCAGTCTTGCACTTTAAATGTCTGTATGAGCACTGTCTATGTCCATACTGTCTTATGTCCATGTATAAGTACTGTCTATGTCTATACTGTCTATGTCCTTACTAGATTAGTCTATGTCTGCATGGGAAAGCAAGAAATGTAATTTCAAATTCTTTGTATGACCAGTGCATGTAAAGAAATTGACAATAAAACCTACTTGACTTGACTTGACTATCTCCCTCCTGTAGTCTGCCAGTTTTCTCGCTTTAGCATCTCGATAGCAACATCGTGTTTATGTTGCTGTTTGGCACCAAATGATCAACCCTGTCATCCCTACAGTCTCTTTTAAACATCCTCTTCAGTGTGACTTTTTTTCTTTCTTTCTTTTTTCTTTCTTTCTTTCTTTCTTTCTTTTTTCTTTCTTTCACACTTCCTTAATGTTCTTTTTTTAATCATCGCCTCCATACTGCCGTAGTTCTTCCGTTCTGTGTAGCATCTGATAATGTTTTCTTGTGTGTGTGTGTGTGTGTGTGTGTGTGTGTGTGTGTGTGTGTGTGTGTGTGTGTGTGTGTGTGTGTGTGTGTGTGTATGTGTGTGTGTGTGTGTGTGTGTGTGTGTGTGCGTGCGCATCATCTGATAATGTTTCCTCTGAGAAGCTGATGTGAAGAGCGATAGCGCCCACACGACCATTAGCACTGCCGCTACTGTGTGTGTGTGTGTGTGTGTGTGTGTGTGTGTGTGTGTGTGTGTGTGTGTGTGTGTGTGTGTGTGTGTGTGTGTGTGTGTGTGTGTGTGTGTGTGTGTGTGTGATGTGCTGATGTGAAGAGTGATCATCCACACTACCATTAGTACTGTTGTCATCTTCCCCTCCACCGTCCACACACACGTACACACACACACACACACACACACACACACACACACACACACACACACACACACACACACACACACACACACACACACACACACACACACACACACACACACACACACACACACACACACACACACACACACACACATTTTCTCTCTCATTTGTCTAATTTTTCATCATGACATCATACTCATCATCTGACATTCTTTCTCTCTCTCTCTCTCTCTCTCTCTCTCTCTCTCTCTCTCTCTCTCTCTCTCTCTCTTTCTCTCTCTCTTTGTCTCCCACTCACTCTCTCTTCTCTCTCTCTCTCTCTCTCTCTCTCTCTCTGTCTCTCACTCACTCTTCTCCTCTTTCTCTCTTCCTCTATCCCTCCATCATATCTCATCCTTGCCTCGTCCTTCAGAGGTCAGCCATCACTCCTTCATTTCCTCTCCTACTCCTACCCCCTCTCCTCCTCTCTCCATCCCCCTCTCCTCCTCTCTCCATCCCCCACCCTTTTTCCTGTCATCTATTTTTGACGGGGAAACTGGAAACCACTCTCTTCTTCTCCTCTTCGTTTCCTTTGTGCTTTCGCTCCACTCTCTTCTACTTCATATTCTCTGTCTACTCTGTTCTCTCACTCCACTCTACTCTCCTCCTCCACCTCCTCCTCCATCTCCTCCTCTTCATCTCCTCATCTGTGTTTTTCGCTCCACTTCACTCTCCTCCAATTCTCCTCTTCCTCATCATCTTCCTCCTCCTCTTCTCCTCATATTTCTCTTCACCATCTCCTTATTTCCTCCTCTGTGATTTTGTTCCACTCTCTTCCTCCTACTCTTCTCTCTCTCTCTCTTTCTCCTCCTCCTCCTTTCTTCCTCCTCCTCCTCCTCCTCCTCCTCCTCCTCCTTCTTCTCCTCCTCCTCCTCTCCTCCTCTCCTCCTCTCCTCTCCTCCTCCTCTCCTCCTCCTCCTCCTGATGGATTAATGAGGGGTATAAATACTCCTATAATGTCGTGGCTGCTGCTCCTCTTCTCCTCCTCCTCCTCCTGATGTATTAACTAGGGTTATAAATACTCCATAATGTGGTGGCTGCAGCTATTCCTGCCTTCCCATCTGCTTCACATGACTCTCGTGCTGAACTCTGCAGCCATGTGTTCGGTTTTACAGTGCCTGTGCTATTTGCCATGTGTAGGGTGTTACGGCCCCTGTGCTATTTGCCTTGTGTAGGGTGTTATGGCCCCTGTGCTATTTGCCATGTGTAGAGTTTTACAGTGCCTGTGCTATTTGCCATGTGTAGGGTGTTACGGCCCCTGTGCTATTTGCCTTGTGTAGGGTGTTATGGCCCCTGTGCTATTTGCTATGTGTAGGATGTTATTTTCCCTGTGCTATTTGCCATGTGTAGGGTGTTATGGCCCCTGTTCTATTTGCCATGTGTAGGATGTTATGGCCCCTATTTGCCATGTGCAGGGTGTTCTGGCCCCTATTTGCCATGTGCAGGGTGTTATTGCCCCTGTGCTATTTGCCATGTGTAGGGTGTTACAGCCCCTGTGCTATTTGCCATGTGTAGGATGTTATGGTCCCTGTGCTATTTGCCATGTGTAGGTTGTTACAGTGCCTGCGCTCTTTGCCATGTGTAGGATGTTATTGTCCCTATTTGCCATGTGTAGAGTTTTACGGTCCCTGTGCTATTTGCCATGTGTAGGGTGTTACGGCCCCTGTGCTATTTGCCATGTGTAGGTTGTTACAGTAGCTGTGCTATTTGCCATAGGCTGTTATTGCCCATGTGCTATTTGCCATGTGTAGGATGTTATTGCCCCTGTGCTATTTGCCATGTGTCCGTGTCATGTTGGTGTGTCATTGTGTGTGCCATGTGTGCGTGTATTGTGCCCAAGATGTGATGTGTGCTCTGTGCCTTCAGTTGTGTGCCTTATGCCATGTGCCATCGCCCTTGCTTGCCTTTCGTTCAGCATCCATCAGGGAAATATACTATAACTTGTATCTTTTTAAAATCTATACCATATTTCCTCAAATAATTGCCAGGGCTGCTATTAATGAAAAAATAGCTTAGACCGGGCTAAGTACAATTTGAAGGAGGCTTTTAATACAAACCGAAAGAAAAAAAATGCTATATTTGCCGTTCTATTTTCCAGTTTTGTTTATTAAATGGTTGCTTAAAGAGCCAGACTGTTATTAGGGCAGTATAATGCCCTATGCTGTGCCAACAGCCTTACTTCCCTTTCCTCTGTTTGGTTTGCGTTTGTTTCTGCATGCCTGTCACTGGGTTGGCATGGTGGCAGTGAGTGATGGCATTGGCTGTCTCTCATCACATCCCAATAGTCTTAATGTCCCTTCCCATTGGCTTTGTCACGTTGTAACGGCAGAGGCCCCAATACTATTTCTCTCAAGAATGTGTACTAATACTTTCTCATTCGAAAAGTTATTTTCCTGTTTGTCAAAGTGATGATAACGACAGCACCAATACCAATGCGCCATACTGTACAGGTACTTTGTACATGGGTCTAGTTAAGTCTAGGACTTTCTTTGTCATGTTAGTACATTTACCTTTCTGTCAATCACTTGGATGGCAATTGATCTGATGCAAGAGACTTGAGGTTTTTTTATGATGCCTTTTGTAACCGGAATGTATCCGTCCGTCTGGCTGTCTGTCTGTGGCTCAGTGATCACAATGGCAGCAATACTAATGTGTCCCCAAAGCCCGGGACCTGCTCAGTCTCTGTGTGTGTGTGTGTGTGTGTGTGTGCGTGTGTGTGTGTGTGTGTGTGTGTGTGTGTGTGTGTGTGTGTGTGTGTGTGTGTGTGTGTGTGTGTGTGTGTGTGTGTGTGTGTGTGTGTGTGTGTGTGTGAGTCATATTAATGTGTCCCCAAAGCCCGGGACCTGCACATTGCTGTCCTGACTGAGCAGAATGGTCAGTTACTCCTCATTTGGGTTCATCTATCCTGCTGCCTGTCACACTTTTCTCTCACTTTTCTGTCACAGCGTTACAGACGACAGAGGATGTAGGCCTGTCATGGTGAACACTGTTGTAGAAGACAGAGTCTCCATCCTCAGCAACATTAATGTGTCCCCAAACCTCAGTGCTTTCCTGATTGAGCAGGATGGAGAGTTACTCCTCATTTGGGTTCATCTATCCTCCTGCCTGTCACACTGTGCTGCCATGGTGGACACTACAGTGTTGCAGACGACAGGCTGTAGGCCTGTCATGTTGCAGACGGCAGAGTCTGTAGGCCTGTCACGGTGGACAGTTTGTACTGTAGATCAGTGGTTCTTAACCTTTTTTATTAACGCACCCCCTTACCTGTGCCCAAGACAAGCTGCACACCCCCATCTCAAGCGTCTACACATGTATACACACTAAAACATTATTTTAGTGATTAATTACAATTATTCCTGCTTGAGACATTAATCAATACCTTATGCTTTTATATGAGGACCAAAACATGTTTTAATCTGGTTTTGATTTGGCATAATTATAATGTTCGCTAGCAGAGTTTTGCTCACAACCTCAACACAAACAAAATTCTGCGCACCCCCTGAAATTTCTGGCGCACCCCAGGTTAAGAACCACTGTTGTAGACGATAGGCTGTAGGCCTATCATGGTGGACAGTATTGCAGTAGACAGTAGAGGCTGTAGGCCTGTCACAATGGACAATATTGTAGAGGACAAGAGGCTGTAGGCCTGTCATGGTGGACAGTGCTGCAGACGACAGAGGGCATTTCTTTACACTCTAGTGCGCACACTTCCAGTCTAATTAATCACGTCCAGTGACTGGATACTCTTTGGTAACTCTGCGGAGTATCCAATCATTGGGCTTGACTAATAAAGAGTATCCAACCACTGTGCGTGACTAATTAGGCTGATACACTTGGAAGTGCGCGCACTAGAGTTTTGAGAAATGCCCAGAGTCTCCGTCCTCAGCAATATTACTGTGTCCCCAAACCTCAGTGCTGTCCGGAGTGAGCAGATTGGGGAGTTGCAGTTACTCCTCATTTGGGTTCATCCCTCCTGCTGCCTGTCACTCGTTACTGTCATGGAGGGCAGTATTTTAGACAACAAAGGCTGCAGGCCTGTCAAGGTGGACAGTATTGTACATGACAGAGGCTGTAGGCCTGTCATGGTGGACAGTGTTGTCGTCATATTGCCCAGCCATAGTTCATCTATCCTCCTGCCTGTCACACTGCCCTGTCATGGTGGACAATATTGTAGAAGACAGAGGCTGATGGTCAGCTCTGTCCTCCTCTGAGCTGAATGTTTGATTACTTGTTAATGTTGGCACCCACACGGACACGAAGGACAGACAGACAGACACACAGACAGACAGAAACACACACACACACACACACACACACACACACACACACACACACACACACACACACACACACACACACACACACACACACACACACACACACACACACACACACACACACACACACACACACACACACACACACACACACTCCCCACACACACGGTTCAGAGTGTGGAGCGGAGCTGTCCTTATAAATGTAGAGTTTCTAAGCCACATGCCTCTTGCTGTGTCACATAGCCTACCAGTGAAGGCCGACAGCACTGCAGGACTTTGAAGCCCAATATTGCCCTCGCTGACTAGAGAGGATGGGTGTGTGTGTGTGTGTGTGTGTGTGTGTGTGTGTGTGTGTGTGTGTGTGTGTATGTGTGTGTGTGTGTGTGTGTGTGTGTGTGTGTGTGTGTGTGTGTGTGTGTGTGTGTGTGTGTGTGTGTGTGTGTGTGGATCACTCCTCAGGCACACAATCTTAATGTGCATCATGTGGTTTCACTTAAAGCACTATTGTTACTTCAGAGTGCAGGACCTGCTGATGCATTCTTGGTGTGGAAGAAGGAATAGTATGTAGGCCTATATGTCATTTTTATGTCCAATATACATTCGTCCCATGACATTAGGAAGGAACATACTTAAGGGGAGAGAGGGGTGGGGGGTGGGAGAGAGAGAGAGAGAGAGAGAGAGAGAGAGAGAGAGAGAGAGAGAGAGAGAGACATGCTTGTTACACGTATGCTTATATTTTTAAATACACATTTTTTTAAATTGTGACGAGTGCATTTTATCCCCCTAAATGAGAATTCTAGAACTCTGTTTACATGTAAACGATGGATAAGGGGTGGGGAGGCTCGGTGGGGTAACTGGGAGGTAAGGCCGGGGAAGGCCTGAACCATATGCAACTTCTATAAATATCCATACAATACCTGTAAACCCGCCCCGCCAGGTTGGTGTGTGTGTGTGTGTGTCTGTGTGTGGGTGGGGGGGTAATTAAGCAGTGCTCTACCCCATCCTCCTCTATGACTGAGGTACCCTGAGCATGGTACCATGTCGCCGCACTGCCGCGCTGTTAGGGGCTCCCCCCTTGCACGGGTGAGGTATAAATGCAATTTCGTTGGGTGCAGCGTGCAGTGTACACTAGAATGCTGTGTCACAATGACAATGGGAGTTGGAGTTTCCCAGTTGGACTTTCACAAACAGCTTTGGAGACAGAGATATATATATATATATATATATATATATATATATATATATATATATAGAGAGAGAGAGAGAGAGAGAGAGAGAGAGAGAGACAGAGAGAGAGAGAGAGAGAGAGAGAGAGAGAGAGAGAGAGAGAGAGAGAGAGAGAGAGAGAGAGATCCCTGTCTGATTTACATTAGTTCTTCATACATGGAATTCCACATAACAATAATGACCCAAATACTCTCATCAGGTCAGGAAGCCTCTACTCTACTGAGATGTGTAATGCTGTATAGATGAATAAATCACGGCTCTCAGGCAGCGTAAACTGGTCCAACACGTTATCATGCAGGTTAATGATACTGTGCTGGCAGGCATCCAGATCTAGTGGTATCAATCACAGTCACCGAGCAGGGCCGGATTAACACACAGGCTAGATATGGCTGCAGCCTAGGGGCCCCAGCTGCCAGGGGGGCCCTGATTGACCAAAAGTGAACAATTGCAGACTTTTGACAAGATATAATATTGAAAAATTCATCTGTCGTGTTGAGTACAGTTTGTAGACATTGTACCCTTAATTTATAGCTCGTAATTGTGACGCTGTCAAGTGAAATTTGGTGGGGGGCCACAGCAACCTGTACCTTAGGGGCCCCGGGCCATCTTAATCCGGCCCTGTCACTGAGACATTAGGGAGGTGCACCATGAGAAAAGGCAGATGATTATACTGTAGGCCTACCTACTCATTTGGATAATTATCTACTATTACTGTCAATGTTTTGTGAACAAAGGAAAAGGTAAGCTTGCTACTCTGCTGTTGCATAACTTTACACTACAACAGTGTATCAAAGTAGACGAGGCATCTCA
>NC_085868.1:52993820-53006320 GCF_034702125.1 Engraulis encrasicolus | reverse complement strand
TGTTATGGTCCCTGTGCTATTTGCCATGTGTAGGTTGTTACAGTGCCTGCGCTCTTTGCCATGTGTAGGATGTTATTGCCCCTGTGCTATTTGCCATGTGTAGGATGTTATTGCCCCTGTGCTATTTGCCATGTGTCCGTGTCATGTTGGTGTGTCATTGTGTGTGCGCGACTGTGCGTGTATTGTGCCCCATGCACAAGATGTGATGTGTGCTCTGTGCCTTTGGTTGTGTGCCATATGCCATCTGCCATCTGCCATCGCCCTTGCTTGCCTTTCCTTCCTCTTCCATCACGGGAAACATGCTGTATCTGTATTTAAAATCTATACCATATTTCCTCAAATAATTGCCAGGGCTGCTATTAATGAAAAAATAGCTTAGACCGGGCTAAGTACAATTTGAAGGAGGCTTTTAATACAAACCGAAAGAAAAAAAATGCTATATTTGCCGTTCTATTTTCCAGTTTTGTTTATTAAATGGTTGCTTAAAGAGCCAGACTGTTATTAGGGCAGTATAATGCCCTATGCTGTGCCAACAGCCTTACTTCCCTTTCCTCTGTTTGGTTTGCGTTTGTTTCTGCATGCCTGTCACTGGGTTGGCATGGTGGCAGTGAGTGATGGCATTGGCTGTCTCTCATCACATCCCAATAGTCTTAATGTCCCTTCCCATTGGCTTTGTCACGTTGTAACGGCAGAGGCCCCAATGCTATTTCTCTCCAGAATGTGTACCAATACTTTCTCTTTCGAAAAGTTATTTTCCTGTTTGTCAAAGTGGTGATAACGACAGCACCAATACCAATGCGCCATACTGTACAGGTACTTTGTACATGGGTCTAGTTAAGTATAGCACTTTCTTTTGTCATGTTAGTACATTTACCATTCTGTCAGTCACTTGATGGCAATTGATCTGATGCAAGAGACTTAGGGTTTTTGTGCTGCCTTTTGTGACCAGAATGCATCCGTCTGGCTGTCTGTCTGTGGCTCAGTGAGCACACTGGCAGCAATACTGATGTGTCCCCAAAGCCCGGGACCTGCTCAGTCTGTGTGTGTGTGTGTGTGCGTGTGTGTGCGTGCGTGTGTGTGTGTGTGTGTGTGTGTGTGCGTGTGCGTGTGCGTGTGTCTGTTTGTGAGAGTGAGTGTGTCCCCAAAGCCTGGGACCTGCTCAGTGCTGTCCTGACTGAGCAAAATGGGCAGTTACTCCTCATTTGGGTTCATCTGTCTTCCTGCCTGTCATACTATTCTGTCATGGTGGACAGTGTTGCAGACGACAGAGTCTGTAGGCCAGTCAAGATGGGCCGCATGGTACATGACAGAGTCTGTAGGCCAGTCAAGATGGGCCGCATGGTACATGACAGAGTCTGCAGGCCAGTCAAGATGGACCGCATGGTACATGACAGAGGCTGTAGGCCAGTCAAGATGGGCCGCATTGTAGATGACAGAGTCTGCAGGCCTGTCAAGATGGGCCGCATGGTACATGACAGAGTCTGTAGGCCAGTCAAGATGGGCCGCATTGTAGATGACAGAGTCTGTAGGCCAGTCAAGATGGGCCGCATTGTAGATGACAGAGTCTGTAGGCCAGTCAAGATGGCCGCATTGTAGATGACAGAGTCTGTAGGCCAGTCAAGATGGGCCGCATGGTACAAGCGGATTCCAAAAAAGTTGGGACACTTGGTATTTTGTGAATAAAATCAAAATGCTGGCATTTTCAAAACATTCAATCCATGCATAAGATGCACAATGGCACAAGGTCAACATAGGAACATTTAAAATGAGGCAAAAGCGTTGTTTTGAGGGAAATATGTGCTAATTTAAAATTTGACCCATGCAACAAATCTCAAAAAAGTTGGGACAGGGCCAAAAAATGTTGTAATAGTTGGATAATTCTAAAAATAACACAAGGAGGAATATTTTGAAAGGAACTATATTGACTGCCAACATGAATGCACAAATAAAATACCACCACAGAGAGGTTGTGGTACTTAGTAGCGAAGATTTTGAGGGACTAATTACTGATCTATTACACAGAAAGATTGAGTTATCAAAATTGCAGGCATATAAGGCCTATTTGCCAGTAAACCCAAGGCTACACGCGTTTGGCTTTGGAAGCCACGCAATTTTTTCCCGTTTACTTAAAAATGGACAAGTGCGCACTGGCACGCCAGATGCCAAGTACATCAAACGCACTCGGTACAAAAGACGCACATGGATAAAAACATTTGTAACTCACGCTCTGTTGCTACTGCTAGCTGGTGATATCCAGCTGAATCCAGGACCCGGCGAATCCCTGGAAACACAGACACTCAACTGCAGGCCCACATCCCCGGAGTTGCATCCCAGGTGAAAAACCCATATACTTAAAGTGTACTTTTTTTGACCGTACTTAGTACAAAGTGTACTATTTTCGGCGATTTAAAGTGCGCTTCATTGCACTATTAGTGCGCTGAAGCACTACTAAAGCAGTACTTCAGCACACTTGCAGCACACTGAGGATGCTAAATTGGCACCACTTTTGGACAACTTTAAGTGCACTACAAGCATACTTTTGAAAGTATGCTCCAAACACGCTTTTCATGCATTCGTATGGCATTAATAGTGTGCTTGAGTACACTTCTACAACATTTTATTGTTACTAGAAGTACAATAAAAGTATATTAACTTCATGTTTCTTTGGACTACATTGGAACATTTTAAGTCTGTCAAAAGTATATCATATTAAGTATTGTAAATATATAACATATGCTTGAAGTATATTTACAGTACACTCCCAAGTACAACGAATAATATAAATGTAATACTACAATCCATGCTGGTCCTCAGAACTTGTACATTACACACAGCCACATGTCACAGTAGTGATACAGTATGCATGCCTAGCACGACTGACATTTACAATCATTGCATTATTACAGAGATTTCAGATACACTTCACTTTATTTCTTTCTTGTTCCACCTTCCTGCAGTTGATCATTTGAATTGATCACTAATGGTGACCGTTGATTCTTTATTAGAACAACTAGTTCCAACTTACCTCTCACCATGATACTATGGGAAGAGTGAGCCTATATATACCAGAACATATACGTGACCATCATAATGACGGTGGGAACATGGCCATTTTTTGTGTTCCACTTTAAAATTTTAAAACTCCTACAATAAACGCAGAATATAACAATGAGTATATTTCATGCAAACCAAAGATATTCCTTAGAGGTAAATGGCTTTCTGTTTGAGAAATTTAGCTCCAAGAAGTGCATTGCATGATGGTACATGCATAATGGTGCATGATGGGTAAATGAACTTTGTGTAAGCACACTTTGAATATATTTGGGTGAAGTACAATCATGGTGCACTTAGAAAAAGTGTACTTGCAATATGTTAAAGCGATTTACTTTAAAGCGCACTATAGAAAATCACACTTCGAAGACATTTGGGTGAAGTGTAATCATATTGCACTTTAAAAAAGTACAATTGCAATATGTTATTAAAAAATACACTTTTAGTAAGTTCACTATTAGAACACTATTAGTATATTCCTCTAAATACACTTTAGCCAAACATCTTCGAAGTGCACTTGAAGTATGGTTCGCTAAGTGTACTTTCTTTGAGAGCAACTTAATTACATCTAATTTTAAGTACACTTTAAATAAGCATATTGTAAACATACTTTTTCTTAGCACAAAAAGCACAAGTGCACTTTTAACATGCTAAGTACACTTCAGTCATGCTTTTATTGTACTAAATTGAACCACTTTTTCACCTGGGATAGCTGGGGGGACACTGTGGAAGCGACACCGTGGACAGAGCAAACATGGCTCCCAACTTTGCCACAGGAATCGTGCTGTCACAGACTGACTCAAACTGTCTAACTACTTTGGAGGATATCGAGCTGAGCGTAAGAGGAGAAGCGCGACCCGAGGACCCAGCGTTACTGAGGGAGAAGTGTGGATGCAACAGTAAACGCGCGGCCCTCAAAAACACTGTATTGAAAGTACATCGAACTGAACTTGAACTCAAAGCACATCAAAATTGTACCAAGCACAGATTAACAGTCCGGAAACCTATGTCTATTGTCCGAACTGTTCACCATGCCAAAGTTATATGGGACCCAGCGGCTAAACCCAGGGGGATATTTGGGGGTCACATAAATATTAGAAGTCTTCTCCCCAAATGTGATGAGATTAAAACTCTACTGTTGGACTCTAATTTGGATTTTTTATGTATTAGTGAAAGCTGGCTTCATAGTAAAGTCCTAACTTCGTTTATTGACGTGCCAGGGTATAACTGCTTTAGAAGAGACAGGGAAAATGGTAGTGGGGGTGGGGTGGTTGTATTTATTAGGAACTCCTTCCGATGCGCCGAGATAGAATTTGGCTTTGATGTCTCCTTAGAATGTCTTGGATTAAATGTGTACTTATCCCCAGAGATGCACTTTCGCATTTTAGTTATTTATAACCCACCAACACATGATGGTGCTTTTTATGAAAAATTAGATAAAATTATGAAGGCAATTACGCACAAAGCTGAGGCTATGGTATTTGGCGACTTTAATATTAACTGGGCTGACAAAAAAGCAAAAAGCAAACTGAAAAACACAATGTCTAAATACGATCTTGGGCAAGTAATACATGGCCCAACAAGAATCACCAGGTCAACTCAGTCTCAGATAGATTTAATATTCACAAACAAAACTGAGCGTATAATTAAAACATTCAACCTCCTAACAGGCTTGTCAGACCATAATATGATTTTGGCAGCCAGGAAACTAACAAAAAAACGTTTTGTCAACTATAGCTCTAATACACCGAATTCTGATAAACTCACTATACATAAGCGAGATTTACCTACCCTGCAACGCGAGCTGAGCTCACTTAACTGGGACGCAGTGAATCAAAGCAGCGACCCGAATACATGTTGCAGCGAATTCATGAATGGCATCAACAAAGTTTTAAAAAAGTTTCTCAAACCTGCCAAAAAATCGAATAGAAAAAAATCCCTACCATGGGTTGACCCAACTATTAGACAACTCATGAAACAGAGGGATTTAGCGCTCAAGGCTTGTTTAAAAAGTCGGACTAATACAGCCCTTGTCCTATATAAAGGACTGCGCAACAGAGTAACGAAGGAACTGCGCAAAGCCAAGTCGACATATTTTATCACGCTTTTAACTGAAGCTAAAGGCAACAGTTCCCTCATCTGGAAACAAATAAAAACACTAACAAAACCACAGCAAGCCCAAAATATAGTACAGGAATTAAAAAATGGAAATGAAATCATTTCAGATTGTGCAGCTATCGCACAAACACTGAACGAATATTTTATTGATTCAGTGCAGGACATAGCCAGTACCTTTACACCAAGTACCTGGCCTGTCCCAAGTGCCCTACCTGAAAACAACAACCAAATGTTAGAACTGAAACAGATATCTAAAAGTCAAGTAATTAAAATAATAAAAAACCTGAAAACCACTTATTCAAAAGACCTTTTTAATTTAGATGTAGCTTTTATTAAATCAAATGTCAATACAATAGCTGAACCATTAACCCATTTAATAAATACTTCTATTCTAAATGGGGCTTTTCCTGATATGTGGAAGCAAGCAAAGGTAATCCCCATATTTAAATCTGGTGCAACAGACCAAGTTAACAACTACAGGCCAATTAGTATCCTGCCTGCTCTGTCTAAGATCCTGGAAAAGGCTGTTGCCACCCAGCTTATGGAACACCTTGAAGGTAACAAGTATCTACACCCTCTCCAATTTGGATTTAGAACCAAATATTCAACAGAGAGTGCAAATTGTTTCCTTATAGAACAGATTAAAGCATCAATAGATAAAGGTAACCTGGTGGGGGCGGTATTTTTAGATCTTAAAAAAGCTTTCGATACCGTAAATCACAGCATACTGCTATCCAAACTTGAAAATTACAATATGACAGAAAAAACAGTGGCATGGTTTAAGTCTTATCTCTCCAATCGTGAACAATGTGTTGCTATCAGCAATACAAAATCGTCAATGCGGGAAACCATAACAGGCATTCCGCAAGGATCGGTGCTAGGACCGATTCTGTTCAGTATGTTTATTAATGACCTCCCAGATTGTTGTCAAGATGCTGAATTTCAAATGTATGCAGACGATGCAGTGTTATATGTCCATGGAAAAACAGCTGCTGAAGTCTCCCAAAAATTAAATGACCAACTGGAGGTTGTAGCGCTTTTGGCTGAATAGGTCATGTTTGGCACTAAATGTTAATAAAACTGTGTCAATGTGCTTCTCCTCTGGGAGGCGCCTTACATCAACCACTTTAAATATAGAAATCAGCAACAAACCAATCAATCAGGTCACAGAAGTAAAATACTTAGGATTGGTGCTGGATGAGCACCTCAAATTTGACAAACATATAAAGAAAATATGTAAAATGGTCAGACTCAATTCATACACTTACAGATTAATTAGAGACTGTTTGTCATATGACGCAGCTAAAATATACCTCCACTCGATGATACTCTCCCACATAGGATATTGTACTACAGCATGGTCACAGGCAAGTCTCTCAGCAGTTAAACCTCTGGAGAGACTCTACAATCGAGCATTAAAAATCCTAGGTAAGCGGTCCATAAGAACACATCACTGTAACGTCCAGCGGGACCTGAACATGCTAAGCTTTCATAACTACATAGCCTTATCTAACGTCATCCTAGTTCATAAGTGTCTGCATGGTAAAGCCCCTCAGTTGCTTTGCGATAACATCCAACCAATACAGGTTACTGGGAGGTCCACCAGGAACGCTGTATTGGGCAACTGCAGGGTACCACATCGCAAAACGGTCTTTGGCCAGTCTTCATTCCTGATTAAAGGAACTAATCAATGGAATAGCTTGCCATCTGATATCAAGGCTATTCATAATCATGAGCAGTTTAAAACTCAGCTGAAGGAGTTCCTAAAAAGCAACCAGGTATGTAGTCATGTGTGAGTGTGCTTATTGGGTAGAGATTGCAGATTCTTGGGGGGGTGTAATTGGTGCGTGCATGTGTGTGTGTGTGTGAGGGGTGGGGGCAATTGATGTGGTATGTGTGAGTGGGGGGGGGGGGGGGGGGATTTTTGCGTGTGTGTGTGTGTGTGTGTGTGTGTGTGTGTGTGTGTGTGTGTGTGTGTGTGTGTGTGTGTGTGTGTGTGTGTATATATGTATTGTGTGGGTGACAATGTGTAAAAAATACATAACAGTAAGTACAGGACAGATGTAGGATTGGTAGGAAATGTGACTGATGTTTAGTGAATGCATGAGATGGATGGAAGATTATACACCAATTTTAAGTATGATTGAAAGTTTCAAAAATGAATGATTGGACTGAATGAGTGTATAGGATGTTCTTATGATAATACTGTTTTATTTGTTATTGCTGCTATTGTATTGTTTTAAAAGCCCTTCTAGGGACGAGCATTGGAAATTAGCTTTTGGCTATAAATGCTATGATGCTTGCTGTTTTGGTTGTTATGCAACCTACATGTTATGTATCTGTCCCTATCAAATAAACTAAACTAAACTAAACTAATTTCTGTAATGTAGAGTTCTGTAAAATCATTGCACGAGTTATGAGATCATGACATACCCATCGTCAATAAGCAAACAATGACACTCCAACAATGACAGCTGTTGAAAAAATGACCATAAACACAACACTTGATTGAGGCACATGATGCAGACATTAAACAGTGTTGCAAGTGGCAAAGCTTATTCTAGATGGACCTAGGAGACATGTGAAACTGTCCTCTGATTACAGAATGGAAAATATTTCATTCTTTTTTAAAATCATGGAGTCATGAAGCCTCCAGGTTATGAAGAAAATGAATACTTCAGCTTGATTTAGTGGTCAGTCTGAAAGACAGCATATATGATGGTAAAGGGGTGCAGAGATGCCTTGGTTATGGTCTTCTTACTCATGTAGAGCATTACAATGAGGGCTGAATGATATATTCAGACTTTAAACAGCATACTTAGCTACCAAGGCATTATATTTTGGAGCACAACCTTTAGATATTGCCCCACAATGATGGCAAATTTCAATCTCTATGTTCCAACAGTGTGGTTCCATCATAAGAGTAAACAGGTGACAAAATTGTTTTCTTGCAGTCAGGATATGCCACATATTAAGCATAACAAGAAGGTAAACAAGTCGAAGAACACACCTATCAGTTGAGCTGCTGAAATCATGTCTCGCATATCAAAATATCTATTTTTTAAATAAAATCATGCCATCAGTCAAAGTATTTAGTTTAGTTTAGTTTATTTAGTTTAGTTCAACAGGGACCATGCACAATACACATTGATTACAGAAGTAAAAAGATGGCTTGTGCCAGATTATAGCTATATAGCTAATTTCCATCTGCAGTCCCTGGACAGGTAAAAGACAAGATATAAACAAGTAAGCACATCCATAGGCCATAGGTCAAACACACACACACACACACACACACACACACACACACACACACACACACACACACACACACACACACACACACACACACACACACACACACACACACACACACACACACACACACACACACACACACACACTAAAATGGCAGACAGTGTGAGTCATATTTTTAAAACATATGATTAATGTTGACAAGACTGGTTGGTTAATATCCATTTTTTCACACCCCTTGAGAAGGCCTGATAATCAGTAATACTTTTTAGGTTACTGGGTAGACTATTCCATGTTTTGGTTGCCCTGAAGGAGAAGGCTGACTGAGCAAAAGCAGTTCGTCGGATTGGGAGAATACAATCACCCCTAATGGTGGATCTTGACGTTCTGCTCATCAATTCAGAGCAGGGTTGAACAAATGTTCTTAGGGGTGGGGGTGCTGCATTGTGAATAATTTTATGGATTAGCCGCAGATCAGAAAATTGTATGATGTTTTCAAGGCTGAGCATATTATACTTGCTCAGTATAGGACAATGGTGGTACTGAAAAGATCTTCTTATTTAAATATTCAGAGTCTGTAGGCCAGTCAAGATGGGCCGCATTGTAGATGACAGAGTCTGTAGGCCAGTCAAGATGGGCCGCATTGTAGATGACAGAGTCTGTAGGCCAGTCAAGATGGGCCGCATTGTAGATGACAGAGTCTGCAGGCCTGTCATGGTGGACAGTATTGTAGAAGACACAGGGCACACAACTCCTCCAGATGGACAGTATTGTACATGACAGAGGCTGCAGGCCTGTCAAGGTAGACAGTATTGTACTGTCATGGTGGACCTCAGGGGTGGACTGGACCTGGGAATTTGGACAGTATTGCAGACAGCAGAGTCTCTGTCCTCAGCAATATTACTGTGTCTCCAAACTCCCAGTGCTGTCCTGACTGAGCAGAATGGGGAGTTACAGTTACTCCTCATTTGGGTTCATCTGTCCTCCTGCCTGTCACACTATTCTGTCACGATGGACAATGTTGCAGACGACAGAGTCTGTAGGCCAGTCATGGTGGATAGCTGGACTAGACAGGACCAGGAAATGTTCCCATTGGGCCGATAGTCCTCAGTGGGCGATGATGTCGTATTTTGTTTGTTTGCTTGTTTATTTTTCTCTTATGGACCAGCCCGTGATTTAGATGGGGCGCTCCATTGATCTATCTTTAATATAGACAGTGGACTGAGCCAGTCATGCTGTAATATCGTAGAAAAGTAGGAGGTCTGTGTGAGTCCATCCCTGGTTGACAATAATGTGGAAGACAAAGGCTGTAGATGTCATGGTGGACACTGTTGCAGTAGAAGACAGAGGGCATTTCTCTAAACTCTAGTGCGCATACTTCCAGCCTAATTAGTCACGCCCACTGATTGGATAATCTTTGGTGAACTCTGCGGATTATCCAATCACTGGGCGTGACTAATAAAGAGTATCCAACCACTGTGCGTGACTAATTAGGCTGATACACTTGGAAGTGCGCGCACTAGAGTTTTGAGAAATGCCCAGAGTCTCCGTCCTCAGCAATATTACTGTGTCCCCAAACCTCAGTGGTGTCCTGACTGAGCAGAATGGGGAGTTACAGTTACTCCTCATTTGGGTTCATCTATCCTCCTGCCTGTCACACGTTACTGTCATTGAGGGCAGTATTTTAGACAACAAAGGCTGCAGGCTTGTCAAGATGGACAGTATTGTACATGACAGAGGCTGTAGGCCTGTCATGGTGGACAGTGTTGTCGTCATATTGCCCAGCCATAGTTCATCTATCCTCCTGCCTGTCACACTGCGCTGTCATGGTGGACAATATTGTATAAGACAGAGGCTGATGGTCAGCTCTGTCCTCCTCTGAGCTGAATGTTTGATTACTTGTTGATGTTGGCACCCACACGGACACGAAGGACAGACAGACAGACAGAAACACCCACACAGACACCCACACAGACACACACACAGACACACACACACACACACACACACACACACACACACACACACACACACACACACACACACACACACACACACACACACACACACACACACACACACACACACACACACGCACACACACACAAACATACACACATACACACACACACACACACACACACACACACACACACACACACACACACACACACACACACACATACTCCCCACACACACGGTTCAGAGTGTGGAGCGGAGCTGTCCTTATAAATGTAGAGTTTCTAAGCCAAATGCCTCTTGCTGTCACACATACCATATTGCCCTCGCTGACTAGAGAGGATGGATGTGTGTGTGTGTGTGTGTGTGTGTGTGTGTGTGTGTGTGTGTGTGTGTGTGTGTGTGTGTGTGTGTGTGTGTGTGTGTGTGTGTGTGTGTGTGTGTGTGTGTGTGTGTGTGTGTGTGTGTGTGGATCACCACTCCTCAGGCACACAATCTTAATGTGCATCATGTGGTTTCACTTAAAGCACTATTGTTAATTCAGAGTGCACGGCCTGCTGATGCATTCTTGGTGTGGAAGAAGGAATAGTATGTAGGCCTATATGTCATTTTTATGTCCAATATCCATTCGTCCCATGACATTAGGAAGGAACATACTTAAGGGGAGAGAGGGGTGGGGGGTGGGAGAGAGAGAGAGAGAGAGAGAGAGAGAGAGAGAGAGAGACATGCTTGTTACACAGATAGTTATATTTTTAAATACACGTTTTTTTTTAAATTGTGACGAGTGCATTTTATCCCCCTAAATGAGAATTCTAGAACTCTGTTTACATGTAAACGAAAGGCCAGAACCAATGTACTTCCTCCTCCATGACTGAAGTACCCTGAGCATGGTACAATCCCGCCCATTGACAATATATATTCTATTTATCACAATGATCCCGCCGCACTGGGGCACTGTTTGGGGCTCCCCCCCTTGCACGGGTGAGGTATAAATGCAATTTCGTTGTGTGCAGCGTGCAGTGTACACTTGAATGCTGTGTCACAATGACAATGGGAGTTGGAGTTTCCCAGTTGGACTTTCGGATTTCACAAACAGCTCCGGAGACAGAGAGAGTAAGAGAGAGAGAGAGAGAGAGACAGAGAGAGAGAGAGAGAGAGAGACAGACAGAGACAGACAGAGACAGACAAAGAAAGAGAGAGAGAGAGATCTGTGTCTGATTTACATTAGTTCTTCATACATGGAATTCCACATCGTAATAATGACCCAAATGCTCTCATCAGGTCAGGAAGCCTCTACTCTGCTGAGATGTGTAATGAATATAGATGAATAAATCATGCTCACAGGCAGCGCAAACTGGTCCAACACGTTATCATGCAGGTTAATGATGCTGCGCTGGCAGGCATCCAGATCTAGTGGTATCAATCACAGTCACCGAGCAGGGCAGGATTAACACACAGGCTAGATATGGCTGCAGCCTAGGGTCCCCAGCTGCCAGGGGGCCCCTGATTGGTCAAAAGTGAACAATTGCAGACTTTTGACAAGATATAATATTGAAAAATTCATCTGTCATGTTGAATACAGTTGGTAGACATTGTACCCTTAATTTATAGCTCGTAATTGTGACGCTGTCAAGTGAAATTTGGCAGGGGGCCACAGCAGCCTGTAGCCTAGGGGCCCCGGGCCATCTTAATCCTGCCCTGTCACTGGTGACATTAGGGAGGGACACCATGAGACAAGGCAGATGATTATACTGTACCTACTCATGTGGATAATTATCTACTATTACTGTCAATGTTTTGCGAACAAAGGAAAAGGTAAGCTTGCTACTCTGCTGTTGCATAACTTTACACTGGTATAGTGTATCAAAGTTGACGAGGCATCTCATTTTCAAATTATGTCTACTCATTTGTTATAATTGTCTACTATTACACTCAATGTTTATGAAAAAGGTGTGCACTTATTTTACTGTTCATGCCACACATTACAGTGCAGTCTAACAAAGTATGTAGCAATAACATTGTTAATAACTAATAACTAATACAATTATTAATGACATTACTATACTGCTAGATACATTAAAATAAAATGACTTTAAATGGAAAAAGTGATATTGGAC